>NC_061513.1:185843213-186029919 GCF_022539505.1 Lolium rigidum | reverse complement strand
TATAATGTTTTCAATATGTCTTTTATGTGAGTTTTGCTACACCAGTTCATCCTTGTGTTTGTTTCAAATAACCTTGCTAGCCTAAACCTTGTATCGAGAGGGAATACTTCTCATGCATCCAAAATCCTTGAGCCAACCACTATGCCATTTGTGTCCACCATACGTACCTACTACATGGTATTTCTCCGCCATTCCAAAGTAAATTGCTTGAGTGCTACCTTTAAAATTCCATCATTCACCTTTGCAATATATAGCTCATGGGACAAATAGCTTAAAAACTATTGTGGTATTGAATATGTACTTATGCACTTTATCTCTTATTAAGTTGCTTGTTGTGCGATAACCATGCTTCGGGGGACGCCATCAACTATTCTTTGTTGAATATCATGTGAGTTGCTATGCATGTCCGTCTTGTCCGAAGTAAGAGAGATCTACCACCTTAATGGTTGGAGCATGCATATTGTTAGAGAAGAACATTGGGCCGCTAACTAAAGCCATGATTCATGGTGGAAGTTTCAGCTTTGGACATATATCCTCAATCTCATATGAGAATAATAATTGTTGCCACATGCTTATGCATTAAAGAGGAGTCCATTATCTCGTTGTCCATGTTGTCCCGGTATGGATGTCTAAGTTGAGAATAATCAAAAGCGAGAAATCCAAATGCGAGCTTTCTCCTTAGACCTTTGTACAGGCGGCATAGAGGTACCCCTTTGTGACACTTGGTTAAAACATGTGTATTGCGATGATAATCCCGGTAATCCAAGCTAATTAGGACAAGGTGCGGGCACTATTAGTATACTATGCATGAGGCTTGCAACTTGTAAGATATAATTTACATGATACATATGCTTTATTACTACCGTTGACAAAATTGTTTCATGTTTTCAAAACCAAAGCTCTAGCACAAATATAGCAATCAATGCTTTCCTCTTTGAAGGACCTTTCTTTTACTTTTATGTTGAGTCAGCTCACCTATCTCTCTCCACCTCAAGAAGCAAACACTTGTGTGAACTCGTGCATTGATTCTTACATACTTGCATATTGCATTTGTTATATTACTCTATGTTGACAATTATCCATGAGATATACATGTTACAAGTTGAAAGCAACCGCTGAAACTTAATCTTCCATTGTGTTGCTTCAATGTCTTTACTTTAAATTATTGCTTTATGAGTTAACTCTTATGCAAGACTTATTGATGCCTCGTCTTGAAAGTGCTATTCATGAAAAGTCATTGCTTTATGATTCAGCTTGTTTACTCATGTCATTACCATTGTTTTGATCGCTGCATTCATTACATATGTTTACAATATGATCAAGTTTATGATGGCATGTCACTTCAGAAATTATCTTTGTTATCGTTTTACCCGCTCGGACGAGCAGTAACTAAGCTTGGGGATGCTGATACGTCTCCGACGTATCGATAATTTCTTATGTTCCATGCCACATTATTGATGATATCTACATGTTTTATGCACACTTTATGTCATATTCGTGCATTTTCTCGGAACTAACCTATTAACAAGATGCCGAAGTGCCGCTCTCGTTTTCTCGCTGTTTTTGGTTTCGTAAATCCTAGTAACGAAATATTCTCGTAATTGGACGAAATCAACGCCCAGTGTTCCTATTTTGCCCGAAGCATCCAGAACACACGAGAACCGCCGTAGAGGGGGCACAGGCCCACCAGACCATAGGCCGGCGCGGCCTGGGGGTGGCCCGCGCCCCCCTATGGTGTCGTCGCCCTGTTGACCTTCTGACGCCGCCTCTTCGCCTATATAAAGGTCCCAGACCTAAAACCTCGATATGGAAAAGCCACGGTACGAGAAACCTTCCAGAGCCGCCGCCATCGCGAAGCCAAGATCCGGGGGACAGGAGTCTCTCGTTCCGCACGCCGCCGGACGGGGAAGTGCCCCCGAAGGCTTCTCCATCGACACCACCACCATATTCATCAACGCTGCTCGTCTCCCATGAGGAGGGAGTAGTTCTCCATCGAGGCTCGGGGCTGTACCGGTAGCTATGTGGTTCATCTCTCTCCTATGTACTTCAATACAATAATCTCATGAGCTGCCTTACATGATTGAGATTCATATGATGATGCTTGTAATCTAGATGTCGTTATGCTAGTCAAGTGAATTTTACTTATGTGATCTCCGGAGACTCCTTGTCCCACGTGTGTAAAGGTGACAAGTGTGTGCACCGTGTGGGTCTCTTAGGCTATATTTCACAGTAATACTTATTCACCGTTATGAATGGCATAGTGAAGTGCTTATTTATATCTCTTTATGATTGCAATGTGTTTTGTATCACAATTTATCTATGTGCTACTCTAGTGATGTTATTAAAGTAGTTTTACTCCTCCCGCACGGTGTAATGGTGACAAGTGTGTGCATCCGTGTTAGTACTTGGCGTAGGCTATGATTGTGATCTCTTGTAGATTGCGAAGTTAACTATTGCTATGATGGTATTGATGTGATCTATGCCTCCTTTCTTAGCATGAAGGTGACAAGTGTGCATGCTACGTTAGTACTTGGTTTAGTCGTGTTGATCTTTCATGCACTCTAAGGTTATTTAAATATGAACATTGAATTGTGGAGCTTGTTAACTCCGGCATTGAGGGTTCGTGTAATCCTACGCAATGGTGTTCATCATCCAACAAGAGTGTAGAGTATGCATTTATCTATTCTGTTATGTGATCAAAGTTGAGAGTGTCCACTAGTGAAAGTATGATCCCTAGGCCTTGTTCCTAAATATCGCTATCGCCGCTTGTTTACCGTTTTTATCGTGTTACTACTGCTGCGTTACTACCGCTTGTTTACCGTCCCGGGCAAAGCACTTTTCTCGGTGCCATTGCCATCGCTCATACTTATTTATACCACCCGTATTTCACTATCTCTTCGCCGAACTAGTGCACCTATTAGGTGTGTTGGGGACACAAGAGACTTCTTGCTTTGTGGTTGCAGGGTTGCATGAGAGGGATATCTTTGACCTCTTCCTCCCTGAGTTCGATAAACCTTGGGTGATCCACTTAAGGGAAACTTGCTGCTGTTCTACAAACCTCTGCTCTTGGAGGCCCAACACTGTCTACAGGAAAAGGAGGGGGCGTAGACATCATTGCAGTATTTGGAAACAAGGCCTAGGGATCATACTTTCACTAGTGGACACTCTCAACATTGATCACATAAATAAATAAGTTCTCTTCCTTTGTGCTACATATACTCTTGTTTGATAATGAACACCATTCGTTGTGTAGGGCTACAAGAGCACCTCAATGCCGGAGTTAACAAGCTCCACAACATTCGACATTCATATTTAAGTAACCTTTAGAGCATAATAGATCTTTGCAATTTAAACCGAGTACTAACATAGCATGCACACTGTCACCATCACACTACGAAGGGGGAATAAATCACATCAATACTATCATAGTAATAATTAACTCCATAACCTACAAGAGATTATGATCATAGCCTACGCCAAGTACTACACGATGCACACACCGTCACCATTACACCGTGAAGGAGGAATAGACTACTTTAATAACATCACAAGAGTAGCACATAGACTAATAGTGATACAAAACTCATATGAATCTCAATCATGTAAGGCAGCTCATGAGATCATTGTATTGAAGTACATAGGAGAGAGATTAACCACATAGCTACCGGTACAGCCCATAGCCTCGAGGGAGAACTACTCCCTCCTCATGGGAGACAGCAGCGTTGATGAAGATGGCGGTGGTGTCGATGGAGGAGCCTTCCGGGGCACTTCCCCGTCGAGGCGGCGTGCCGGAACAGAGACTCCTGTCCCCGCATCTTGGCTTCGCGATGGCGGCGGCTCTGGAAGGTTTCTCGTACCGTGGCTTTTTTCCGTATCGAAGTTTTAGGTCAGGGACCTTTAAATAGGCGAAGAGGCGGAGTCGAAGGGGGTACGGAGCCACCACACAATAGGGGGGCGCGGGCCCTAGCCTGGCCGCGCCGCCACCATGTGTGGGCTGCCCAGGGCCCTCCTCTGGTGGCTCTCGGGTGTTCTGGAAGCTTCATGGAATTCTAAGATGCTGGGCGTTGATTTCGTCCGATTCCGAGAATATTTCCTTACTAGGATTTCTGAAACCAAAAACAGCAGAACAACGAATCGGCCCTTCGGCATCTCGTCAATAGGTTAGTTCCGGAAAACGCATAATAATGACATAAAGTGTGTATAAAACATGTGAGTATCATCAATAAAGTAGCATGGAACATAAGAAATTATAGATACGTTTGAGACGTATTAGAGAGGAAGGCTGAAGGAGAAGTATTAGGATATGACTTGGAGTATGACAAAGAAGGTCTGAACTGAGAGGAAGTCCGATCCTATTTTCATAAGGTTGTTGGAAAGTATCCATATAATAGTACCCTCAAGAGGTTGTCAGACCGGAAGCCGGGGTTCATATCTCGAGGAAGTAAGGGTTAGACCCTAACTTGAGTGGGTAATTGATAATTACTCAGAAGTAAAGGAGCTCAAGTAAGTCTAAGATAATGAAGTTGGATGAAGAAGATGTCGGAGGACAATCAAAGCTTAAGATGGCTTAAGACCGAAGGAGTTTGACCATACCAAAACATAAGCCTATTAGAAAGATTCCTTTCATGGAACCCAAAGAAACCAAAAGGAGGATAACTAGCATAAACTAGAAGCCATGATTGGATGGACTAAATGAATCTAATCCATTCGTAGGAATAAACCACCAGGACCATGCCTATTGTAAATACCTTACTAAGTACCATTACTTTCGTTATGGTAGTAAGGGAAAACAATACCCTACCTTAAATAAATCTTTTAGAATTAAGGTTTGGGCACCGCAGCTGGTACACCGTAGTGCCATATTACACCATAGCTGGTAGAACTAAGTTTTGGGTACCCAGATAGGAATCTATCAGCACAACCATTAGTAAAGTCCATTAGCATAAGAATATGTCCTAATCCAAGGATCTTTGGAGAGCGAGACTATAAGCTTAGAGTGCTGGAAGAAATCATAGAATAGAAGAAAGTATCAGTGCCAGACCATAGAAGATTCCAGGAAGGATCTGGACAAGGGGATATATCCAATTGTATCTATTGAGATCACCATGGAATTTGAAAGGATTGTGATCTGTTCAAGTCAGTTCCACATTCTGAAACCTGAGAGCGTTCGAACTTCAGGACGAAGTTCAGTTTAAGGGGGAGAGGCTGTAATGTCCCAGGTTGAGAGGCTATAAAATGAGAGAACACGAAAGTGTGCATTGCATTCATGCATAGAAAATCTGGGGAATTTTCGCGCTTTCAAATAAAACTTGTCACGAAGAATCGAAGTTTCACTTGACTTGTCGGAATTGAAGTAGATCATCAAGTCAAGCGCTATAAACTTCACTGTGATCTTTGCTAAAACCTTGTTTTGGGTAGAGATGATTTGATCTATGGATTATATCAAATGGAATTAGATTTACAACAACACATTCTTTAAGCATCAAACCCTAACTTATTAACACTTGAAAGTTAGCAACTACCTTTGTGTGTAATTTAATTCACTTATAAATAAGTTAAACCAGAGGGTCTAAAGTGCATAAAAGCCACACCTTCTTATTTAAATCATAACTTATTAAATATATGGAATATCATAAAACTAAATCCGTTTACATTACGAATTATAGTTCAAATTATTTGAATAAAACTAACTATGAGTATTTTGAAACTCATATGATCATGCCTTGGTGAATTCAAACACTAACTATCCAAAATTGAGAAATAACCCTCAACCTTGATCTTTTGACCAATATTATAACATAAATCCAATCATACATGATATGGTGCACTATTCACAAGTATAAAAGCATTCACAAGATATTTAGTAACAAATGCCACTTGGCTACTAAAAAATAAATCATATGAGAGGATAATCTCTATGCCACATAGGATGAAAATATCTACATGACTTGCATTCCAAGCTTTGCCACCTCATGCTCAAAGGATTGCTATGGATGAGGGCATGACACCCAAGCACCTTATTCATCAAACCAAAACAAGAGTCACCCACCTATGTGTCATGATACTAGAGCTTGCCCAAGCCTATAAATAGAGCCACACCCTTCATCCATTTGCTCATCTTGTAGCATGATACAAGGAAAGAAACACATAGAGCCACTCCATGTGAATTAGCTAGGATCAAGATGAAGAAGCTAGGAGGTGGAGGCATACCACAAGATGCAGGTTTATCAAAATTTCTGAAGAACAAGCTACAGAAGATTGCAAGGTAGAATTCCTAGGCAAACCATATATTTAGAGGATCATATCATCATCTCTTGAGTAGGACTTTAGGATATTCAGAGACCTTGATAAGTGAGAGAAGTTATAATACTAACCATAGCTATGTTCATACAAGAATATTAGAGAAGTACTAAACCTAGTTATTCAAGTCAATATTTGATCTTGGAGGTGAGAACCCTATTCCAATAGCAATACCTTAGGAAACCAATTCCATAATCATCACAACTTGGTATTAATTATAAACCCTAAGAATCTAGGATGAGAGTGATGAGAGGAATATTAAAGAGGGATTAGTGTGGAATGAGTGGATCTTGTCTAATGCATGATTATACCTTGTAGATATAGATGATAAGTTAAACCCAAATGATTAATAGATCTCATCTATCACATAAAATAATAAGTATATCACTAGTAGTTAACCAAACCAATCCTCATGCCTTGTATGGAGGAGTAATGGCATTAAACCTAAACCTTGTTTATTCAAACACTAGAGACAACTCTAGTATTACCTTGATACAAGAATTCTAACTAAGAAATGAGGAGTAACTTTAGCCAATTTAGCATAATCCTAGCTTATGCCCATATCCAAATTCTAGGTGGTTATCACTTGAGTGATCACTACTAAAACCCTAGACCACCTTTGTATTTCAACCCAAGTGTCATTTTGGATTATAAATAGAACCCTACCATGCCTCATGCCTATTTTATACTTCAAATAGTGAAGCATTACTAAAACCCTAAACCCTTTCACATAGGATCCACTCCACATAAAATATTGTCCTAACTTGTGTATCATGGATCACAAGTATAAACCCAAGCCATATATATCTTAAGCTTAAATGTCATTTTAGTGGTTAGTGTAAAACTAATATTAAACCCTACCTTTCCATCCTAGTGGACCAAATGAAGTAGTGTTATATAAAATTAAACCATCATTAGAAAATGCATTGCTAATTATAAGCATAGAATCCATCTTAATTAATTCAAGCTAAAGTTCACTAAAACTAGATTAGTGATTATAGAACTTTCTTAATCATCTCCCTAAAACCCTAAGACACCATCATACACATAGAATCATGAACCAATTCCATACCCTTTACCATCTGTTAAACTCAAGACATAATTAAATTATATGTAAGTAATCACTAAGGTTAAGTACTAGAAAAAAATAGAATGTGTTCACCGTGCACATATTATAAATTTTCAAACCATTTAAACAGAATTGGTTCCTAAATTAAAAAGGAATTGAGATAAATACCTAAACCCATTTCTATTTTATTCAAGCCTCACAAGATATCAATTAAATCCTAAATTAACTATTTGTTAAACAACAAAACTATGCAGTGAGCATCATTATCAAGTTGTATTGATATTCAAATAATTTAGAAACTGCAAAACAAAATAGAAATCAATTTGAATTTAAATATCAAATTCAAAAGAGAAAATAAAATAAAATAAAAGAGAGAAGAGAGGACTTACCTTATCTGGACCGCAGCAGCCACACAGCAGCCCAAGTCGAGGCCCAGCCCGCGAACGAAGTCGACCCATCACCAGTGTACCGCTTCGGTTGCTTTAAAATTCGCGCGTGGTCATTCGTCGTCGTCATCTTCTTCTACGGCGTCGACAACGCAGAGAGGAGCCAGTAGGCCACGACCTCATCGACGATAAGCTCGTCTCGGACGTCGACAATAGTCTCAGAACCTCACTCAATCATTCTTGCGTCCGTCCTACCCACTTACGCTAAGATTCGCGCTCGAATCATGTTGATAACCAACACTCCATCTGCGTCGGCCATCATCGTCGTGTCACCATTGCCGACCATCTCCGAGCCTATAAAATGACGTGAAGGACCGCCGAAGAACCCTAATCCTCCGAGACCCTTTCAATTTCATCTCGCTTCCTGAAAATCCCCCAATCATCTGAGAGCTATCGCCGGTGACCTTCATGGCGCCGTCGATTGAGGCCACCCCGGAGCCCACCGTTTGGTCGAGGAGATGCGTCTCGATGTCGCCGTTCTTCTGGCAAAGCTACGCATCAGCATCAGGGTAACATTACGCATCCCTGGACCTCTTATTTGCCCCATTTGGTTAGCTGTAGCTCCCGATTGGGATCTCGCCGGAGTGCACCACCGCGGGACATGATTTCCGACAAAGTTCCGGTGACCATTAGCCTGTTCCGCCACCACCATCATGTTCCTCATGTCGTAGGGATTCTAAAGCACTTATCCGCGCATCCAGGGGATCTCGGAATCGTTAGCGACGCCGTGTACTGGTCGCCGGAGTTTAGCCGCCGGCGAAGGTGACGTGGCCGGTGGGATTCATTGTTTTTGACTCAGTCAATGCCAAGGTGGCATCTGACGTGGCCATTGGCCCACCAGTCAGTAGGAGTAGCTAAGTTTAGCCTGGTACGTTTAGTATTTCCACTTATTTATGAATTCCAGAAAATCACCGAAACTTTGCAGAAATAGATAAAATTCATTTTAACTCAGAAAAATATAAATAATATATCAAAATGCTCACAATAATAAATTCTATTGAAATAAAATATAAAATAAAAATTTGTGTCAAAATAAAAATTCACTTATTTTTAACTTTATTAATTATGCCTTTTCAATTGTTTTGAATCCAATTTGAATTCAATAATTTGTGAAGTTTCAAAATTAAATATTAGCTATTCAGTAAGAAAATAAAATGTTAAGATTAATTTTCTTAATCATCTTTTCATTAGCTTAATATATTAGTAGTAATTCATAAACCCTAATTTGCAACCACCATTTTGTATTTTCTTTAAATAATAATAAATCAAGAAAATACTAACGGCTAATATTATTTTGGTAATTCAAAACTTGTTTACTTAAACATATTTAGTTAACAAGTTAATTATTTGAAAACCTGATAACAATTGTTAAACCCTAGTTTTTAATTAAACCTAAATAGGAGTTCCCTAATTATTAATTCTTGTGAAAATTAATAAAGTGCTAAAACCATTATTGATTTTGTTGCAAAGTAATTAGATAACACACCTATATTGCCAACCATCATTTTAAGAGTTGTACCATAATTTAGAAACCCTAGTTTTAATTTAAGTAAGGTCTTGACCCATTATTTTATGTGTTCATCCTTAATAGTTGCAATCCTAAAACCTTAGGGGTTTATCCCATATGAGCATCTAAGTTTCATCCATACCTATAAAACCCTAGTAAGAAACAAATGAATGCATGCTTATGATCCACTACCATAAAACCAAGTCACATGAGATTAGCATTTCATGTCCCTATTCATAATTAAAACCTATATGATCCACTAGTGCCACTTAGGAGCAAACCCTAAATTGTTAATTGGATTAGTACCATTGATCACCACTCCTATATACCATATCATTAGGACCAACCTCAACCATCAAACCCTACTAGAACCCTTGTGATGAACTCTAACACCAATTTTGTGTAGTAATGCACATAACATGCTCCTATTCCACTAAACCCTACTTAGAAAGTAATAAACCACTTAGCTTACAAACCATTAGTGATTACTTAGTGAAGAAAATGTGAAGCCATAGTAAACCCTAACTCATAGCAACACCATGACCATCATTCTTTGATATGATACTCATAATCAACCATAGTAATAAACCTGCTAATACTTGCTACATATAGACCAATTCTATTTAAGAACTCAACTAGCTCCTATTAAAGAACTAAATGAATCCAATAGTAAACTCTAGAAGCCCATAGCTCCTATGTATAGTAGTTCTTGTTCTAATAGAACCTGTTATTCAAAAGTTATTCTTTTGAAGTACAAATGTCAATCAAACCATCGAAGCCCATAGTTCTTATTTGAAATACTTACTCTTTCTTAATTAACATGTTCTTCAAAAGTTATTATTTTGGAGTATAATATAAGTAATCATCAACCATGTCCTGTAGAACTTAAAATTGACAACTGTTATTTACATATTGTTCCACCACTATTCTTTATGTGTGTGCTTGTTATGATGTCTTATATCACTTGATTATGATGCTAATATAACCAAACCTTAATAAGAACCTTGTTTGAAAACCATTCTAAAAGTGCAACAAACCCTAAAGAAATCTTTACAACTCATACATCCTAAATCATCGAGGTTAGGTTACGCTCGGGACGATTGCATCTCATACTATGCATTATAGCATCTTTGCCAGTTCTTTAAACATTGTCCTTACCGGACGATGATGGTATTTCAACATTTGGAGTTCTCACGTATCGAAGCTTTTGCCTGCATGATCTTGAAGTCAAGAAAGGCAAGTTCATCGCTTGCTCATGTCATTTGATTATTTTTATCAAACTATATGCAAAGTACTATACTTATCACTCTTGCATTGAAAAGCAAAATATTATTTTACAATTATGAATATGAATATGTGGTGGGAAATGGAACCATGGTATGTGTTTATGGTGGAGGTTCCATTGCAAGGGTACTACTCATCTAGGACTAAGTACCAATTCCGTCCAGTGATTCTAGCGCCGTACATATCGCGTTAACCATAAGATCTATAATGGCTCTGGGGAAGTCAGCTGTATCTTTTCCCTCCTTCACGCCAACGGACTTGATACAGCCTGGCGGGGTGTTGGGATAACACGGCCGTAGGTTGGGAAATCCTTTAAAATCCCCATCCGTGTGGATGAGAGGCTCTACCGTCTATGAAGGATTGTCCATAGTACACCGTGGGTAAAGCCGTATGAACGGGAGATGTCTACCGGGGTGTACGGATGGACAAAAGGGTGGGTTTGCAGGGTCGCGGAGAAGGCGATGTGGACTTGGATCTTACACCTCGCCTCACACCAGGGAAGTGTGGACGGAGACTATAGGCCAGTTGGCAACAAGGATAAGGTCTCTTATGGGAAAAGTAACGCACCTCTGCAGAGGGTATCGAATTGTGGCATTCACTCCCTGTTCCGGGAAGGGAAGTAC
This sequence comes from Lolium rigidum, assembly GCF_022539505.1. Lineage (NCBI taxonomy): Eukaryota > Viridiplantae > Streptophyta > Magnoliopsida > Poales > Poaceae > Lolium > Lolium rigidum. The sequence goes on along the minus strand of NC_061513.1, from coordinate 186,018,690 downwards.
GAACACGGCAGGAAAGGAACTCCATGAAGTTCTGGTCAACCTGTGAAGACTGACGGGCATAGTTTTCATAATAAAATAAACCTTTTGAAGAAATGTTTATGAAAACTTGCATTTGCCTATGACTTCCTGGTCTATGGCTGTAGCAAGTGCATGATACACCTATTTCCTAATATGAACTTGTTGAGTACGCTCGTACTCATCCCACTCTTGCATCCCCTGCTTAGCTATGGAGTCACCAGAGGAGGAACTACCGTGGAACTCGAAGACAAAGAAGTCAACTGCAACAAGATGAAGAATACAATCAAAGAAGTCAATGGAGTCAACTTCTGCATCAGCTAGAGTGGAAACTTAGACTAGTTATAGAAGGGAATCTTTCCCTAATCCTAGCACCTAAGTAGCTAGTTTTCTATAGCCAGCCAAGTAGCTCCTAAGCTAGGGTTAGCAATAAGTTAGACTACGAGTCGTTCTTCTGGAGCTTTATTTGAAGTTTTACCTCACTGTAAAGTAGGAGGCTATGTTGATCTTATGTAAACAGTTCGTGTATCCTTCTATAGACATACCTTGGACTCGCATATGTTTCTGTTGTACCACTCTGAGGGATGTAATATGAGTGAAATGGTGTTTCACTTGTTTTATGTCAACGACTTGTGTACTACACCATGCAGTGGTACGCTGGGCACCACATGTATCAAGAGACAATGATAGCTAGAAGATAAACAACACAAGTAATACAACAACAAGATATCAAAAGACGGCTTGCCTTGGTTGGCTAGTCCCTGATCTTCTTCAAAACCTTCACACACTTCCTCTCCTTCAACTTCACCCACGTTCGAATCTAGCATCGCAAAAATGAATGAACAACATACAATCAACACATAACTCAAAAATCAAGGTTTAAAAAAACAAGTCTAAGTATGCAGGGGTATTTTCTTGGCAAGATCAAAACATGAGTTGACCATTTTTAACAAAAAGATGTGGTTAAATATTGATTGGGATCAAAGGGTTTTGGATTCAACATTTCATGTGACACACACTATCACTAACAGTAATCAATTCACATGAACAGAGGCTAACACTAATTAATCAAGAAGGCCAGTACTAAAACAAGATTAACAAAATTGGATTCATTAAAAAACATTAAATCTACAATTTTAGGAATTAGATAGAACTATACATAGAACAAGATTAATATGCCAAAAATCGTAGAAAAATCCTAAAAATACAAGACCAGCGGCATATGAAAGGTAATGAAATTTTGGTTCTAACGCAATTTGTTTCACTCAAATTGGATGTGCCAAACTAAAGTTATTTGCATTTTGGCTCACAGATACAAATTCAAATTTTAACAGAGATTCGGATTTTTGAACTAATAAAAACGGGCGGGAAGGAGTTGGGCCGTCCCAGTGCGCAGAGATGGGCCAGCCCATGGGGAAATCCAGGTGGCGTGGGGAAGAAAAGGAAAAAGGAAAAGAAAAAGGGCCGGAGCCTGTGGCGGACCAGGCCTGCATGGCCAGCGTGGCCTGCATGGGCCATGCAGCCGTGGGATGGAGATCCGACGGCTCTAGGCCGTCGTCTCCTCCACGTCCACGCGGTGCACGCCGGCAGCACAGAAAAGAAGCACGGCCAGGGCTTACCGGCGGGAGGCAGTGGCTCGTCGGCATCCTAGCGGGGTGGTGGAGTTGCGGAGGCATGCAGGGGAGGCTTGGCGGCGACCTTCTCCTCCACAGGTGTTGTGGATCAACTTTCTTCATGATGTCGTGAAACAACCTCTTCAAGAAGGAAGATTGTCGTGGTATCAACAATATCGTTGAAGACCGGTGTAGTTCTTGTTACTTTCTCTATTCCTACCTTGGAATCTCGGGACGAGATTCTTTTAAGGGGGATAGATCTGTAACATCCCTGTTTTGCTAAACCTTGATTAGGGTTGTTTGTGCATCATTTGCATCATGGTATTTTATTAAGAAAAAGCATGAAGGAAGTAATTTGAAAACCCTAATGTTGGTTTGAATCTCTCTCAAATTCAATTGCTCAAACATTTCAAAAGTTTGAACATTCAAATAGATTTCAAAATGCAAAAGAATTTGAATACAAAATACAAACAGTTTTCAGAAAAAAGATAAGAGAGGAGAAAACCCTCTCTCTATTCTGGGCTAGCAGCCCAACTCTCACCCCTCTCTTCCCTCTCCGCGCAGCCCAGCAGCAGCCCACTCCAGCCCAACTCCACCCCAGGGGGTTATCCGCAAAATCGCCAGTCATCCTCAACTTCTCGTTCGGGAAGCAGCTCGCTGTCTTCCGCGGACGCCTTCGCCGGCGTCAACATGCGTGCCGCCGCCCCCGACGGCCTATAAGGGCCGCGCGCCGCCGCCAAGCAACCCTAGCACGCCACTCTCATCTTCCCCTTTCTCCGGCACTCCTCCGCGCGCGCGTGCCCGAAACCCTAGCTCCGGCCGTGGCGTAGCCCCGCCGCTGCAGGCCTCCCCGTGCCCTGCCGCCTAGCCCAGGAGCTCCGTCGTCGCCTCCTCGTTCTCCCCGTGTGCGGAATCGAGCCGCGGCACTCAGAATCGGCCCCGCCGCGTCCTTCTTCTTTGAGTCCGGCTGCCGGCCAACGGCTTATCGCCGGCGCTAGGGACCTCCCCCGAGCTCGCAGACCCCTCCTCCGCGCTCAGGGTGAGCTTCTCGTCCTCGCAGTGCCCTCGCCCTGCTCGATTACCCTCTATAGTACCGCCGCGCCATGCACCCGCCCCGGCCGCCACAGCAGCTCGCCGGCGGCCAAGCTCCGGCCGCCAATCCGCAGCGGCGCCGCCACCAGGTGGTCGCCCGTGTCGGCGCGGTCCCAACGCGCTAGGCCACGCGTCCAGGGGTGCTCTGGAACGGCCGTGCCGTTCTCCACCGCCGCTGGTCCGCCGTGGTCAACCACCGGCGGTTGACTCCGGTGGGACCTGGTCAGGTGGCTTTTCTTTTTGTTTTCTTTTATTTTCTGTAAATAGGAAATCCATGACAGGTGGGACCCCCTGTCAGATTTTTAATATTTTCAAAAATATTTAGGAAATGAATAAAACTATGACATGTGGGTCCATGTCTGTCAGGAATTTAATATTTTCCAGGAATTTTCAGAAATGATTTAAAATGAATAAAACTTGTAAAATTCATAACTTATTCATTTTAAATCAGAAAATATGTATAATATATCAAAATTTTCAGAAAAATGAGATCTACAATTTGGTAGCAAAATCAAGAATTGTTAAACAACTTTGAACCCTAGTTGTTTTAGAAGAACTAATTGTACCCCTTTTGAGGCTCCGGAACTACTAACCCTAGTCCCGTCGAACCCCAGTTAAATTGATGATCATGTCCTAGGTCTTACTTTTAGTACCTAATTAACATGTCATATCATCATTCTTGTATGCGAATTGCATCGATGCCATGTGTTGATTGTTCCTCTACCTTTCCGGTGTTTGCTTCTTCGCGTCCGATAGAGCAAGTGCCGAGACGATGAAGATCAACAATGATGCAATTCAATAACTGTCCATTGACGAACAAGTCAAGCATGGGATCTCCGAAGATCCATATTGGTTGTCAGGGACAAAGGCAAGCCCTAGCCTGGTTCATATTATGATTTTCGAAATGCTTTTACTTCTGGTTCCTACATATTGCATACGATTCCAATATGTTTTATCAGCAGGTATAGTTATCCTATGTGTGTTGCATTTACCATCCTTGTAGCCTAAATACTCCGATCCACTGCTCCCAGCAAGACTATGTTTGAGCTATGTGTGCATCGCTAGAGCCGTTATATCGAATATGCTTAGCCATGCTTACTTGACAAATTGTGATCCATCCGGTTGATGAATCAGAGCTGCGAATGAACCTAGTTTGACAGGATGACCTGGTAAGATCAGTGATGATGTTAATAAACATGTTAAAGGCTTGGATGGGCCGCCACATGGGGATGTGGTGATTTGACTCGTTCTCGCCGATACTAGGACCTGAGTTCTCGCCTTCGGAACCAAGACTGAGCGTACAGCCACACGGGGCCCATGAGAACCCCTTGGCCCGAACTTGCCTAGCTTACCCATGAGTCAATTAGTTTGCGAGTTCCATTTGCCATACGCATGGGGAAAAGGTGGAAAAGGTTTTCAAAGTGCATCATACAGGGCGTGGCCGGGGTGAAGGATGCTGGAGGCATTGAACTGGATCCCCTGCGCAAGGGAAAGGTTTTGGTCGACCACCCTCTACCGGCACACCAATGAAGTGTGTTAATCATGTGGCGTTAAGAGTCGGTCGGCGCATGTGGGTAAAGTTGTACACCCCTATAGGGTAAATCTTTTCGAAAAGCCGTGTCCACGGTTATGGACGACTTGGTAATGGATTCTGTGATCATAGACAACATGAACCTAATCGTAAAACTTGGAATCAATGTGTGATAAGGATCCCTTCTCAGGGTGTCGAGGGGGTGATCCTAGTGGATAGGTTCAGCATATGATGAAGATTTGGTGGATTCAATATGATGATCAGTAGAGCTAGTGATATCGCTCTCTTGTTTATAAAGAAAAACTGGCTTTCCGCAAAATAAGCTCCACATAAAGCCTCGCATACCCGCTTTGCTAACAGGTTGTACTAAGTCTTGCTGAGTCCCTGTACTCAGCTTTGCATGCTTTGTTTCAGACGAAGTCTCTCCAACAGATGAAGGTTTCTAGGTCGACATCGACGAGTAGCTTGGGATTCCCAGGTGGCAGCCTGGAATCTATGGGCTGGGACGTCACCGTTATGCTCCTGGCCTCTTAGGACTTTTGCTATCTTGCTATTTAGAATAGCATAACTTCGCTTCCGTTGATTGATGAATTGTCAGATCAGTGACCTCTGCTTGTAATACTTTGGTTCTTTTGCTCAGTTATGAGCTTGTATTACTCTTTGAGTCGTAGAGTCACTATTGTGTTACCGATTCTCACCCTGTAGGCCCTAGAGATCTAGGTTAGGCTTATGCCAGATGGAGATCTGGGTTTGTCTAGCCTACGACCCCCAGGGTCGCCACACATGTGTCAACCATTTGGAGAGAAGTGCATAGCACAAGGAATGGAGAAAAAAAACTAAGAGGGGGGTGTGATGGTGGTGGTGATGATGTCAATCTAGGTGGTGGTGTCTCCACCAGAAATAAGAGAGGGAAGTGTTCCCCCTCAACTTAGGGAATTTTTGGCATCAATAGTTAGGGCCCACTAGGGTTTAGTTCATGTGATGAAGAATTTTGGGAGAGAGGGATATCAAGTAAGAGGGAAACCCTAATGGTTCAAGATGGGTTTTCAAAAATTTGGTACTAGAGTTTTAGGTGGGAAGCTATTCACAAAATGAATTTTAAGTACTACCATAAGCACCATCTATCCTATGCACACACAAAGTAGCATGAATAAAAGTTTTTGTTGGCTCCAAATTTTCAAGACTAGAAAACATGCAAAGTTTGAAAAGTGGGTTGGGACAACCTTCTGCCTATGTGGTGTTATTAATTTAACGTTGGGCCTCGGCCTAATGTTTAAAAGATTTAAGCTCATACATCTATTTATTTACAGTTTTACTAGTTCTTGGTGTGAGTCCTACACGATTAGATTTGCATCGTGATTTGTGGGTTTGAGTTGTAACCTCTGTTGCAACGGAGATTTTTTTGGTTGCAAATTGGATTGTAACCGAATTTCTTCGGTTGTTAGTGAGGTTGCAACTAGGAAAAAAGCATCCGGGTTATTAATTTTGCTTCGTATTCCGTGCTAATTGTGGTTGCAACTGAGATACAATAGTGTGGTCTGACTGAAAACTAAGTTAGTTCTCGGTTGATTGAGAATTAGACACACCCATTTCACTCGGTAGTAAATTTAAGTTGGCCAAAATAAAATCCGAAAAACATACGAAACAGATAGTACTCCCTCCGGTCCGAAGAGAATGTCTGAGAGGCAATTTTGCAAACACACCCTTGAAGTTTATTTTGAGTCAACCCGCACTCCCCCAGCAACTCAACCAAAACAGCAAAACTCGCCCGTGGGTCATGCTCCTCGTTCTCCTCTGGGCTCTGGCCGCAACCGCCCCTGACCCCCCCTTAGATCCCGACCTCCTCTCTCTCTCAGATCCCGACCTCCTCTCTCCCTCAGATCTCGGACCCCGGTGGTGGCACGCTGCTGTGGCTGGCGGTGCAGTCCTGCTCGCGGCTGCCTCCCTGATGTCTACGGGTGCTTCTATTCTTGTAGACAGTGTTGGGCCTCCAAGAGCAGAGGTTTGTAGAACAGCAGCAAGTTTCCCTTAAGTGGATCACCCAAGGTTTATCGAACTCAGGGAGGAAGAGGACAAAGATATCCCTCTCAAGCAACCCCGCAATCACGATACAAGAAGTCTTTTGTGTCCCCAACACACCTAATACACTTGTCGGATGTATAGGTGCACTAGTTCGGCGAAGAGATAGTGAAATACAAGTAGTATGGATGTATATGAGTGGTAATAGCAATCTGAATAAAATATGGCAGCGAGTAAACATGCAACGAACGGTAAATAAACGGAGTTTCAAGTGTTTGGAAACAAGGCCTAGGGATCATACTTTCACTAGTGGACACTCTCAACATTGATCACATAATAAAACCACTCTACACTCTCTTGTTGGATGATGAACACCACTAATTGTGTAGGGTTATAAGAGCACCTCAATGCCGGAGTTAACAAGCTCCACAACATTCGATGTTCATATTTAAATAACCTTAGAGTGCATGATAGATCATTGCAATTACACCAAGTACTAACATAGCATGCACACTGTCACCATCACACTATGAAGGAGGAATAGATCGCATCAATACTATCATAGTAATAATTAACTTCATAATCTACAATAGATTACAATCATAACCTACGCCAAGTACTTACATGATGCACACACTGTCACCGTTACACCATGAAGGAGGAATAGAGTACTTTAATAACATCACTAGAGTAACACATAGATGAATAGTGATACAAAACTCATATGAATCTCAATCATGTAAGGCAGCTCATGAGATCATTGTATTGAAGTACATAGGAGAGAGATTAACCACATAGCTACCGGTACAGCCCTTAGCCTCGATGGAGAACTACTCCCTCCTCATGGGAGACAGCAGCGGTGATGAAGATGGCGGTGGTGTCGATGGAGATGCCTTCCGGGGGTACTTCCCCATCCCGGCGGCGTGCCGGAACAGAGACTCCTGTCCCCCAGATCTTGGCTTCGCGATGGAAGGTTTCTCGTACCGTGGCTTTTCCGTATCGAAGATTTAGGTCAGGGACCTTTAAATAGGCGAAGAGGCGGAGTCGGAGGGCTGACGGAGGCTCCACACAACAGGGGGGCGCGGGCCCTAGCCTGGCCGTGCCAGCCCCATGTGTGGGCCCCATGTGGCTCTCCTCTGGTGGCTCTCGGGTGTTCTGGAAGCTTCGTGGAATTATAAGATGCTGGGCGTTGATTTCGTCCAATTCCGAGAATATTTCCTTACTAGGATTTCTGAAACCAAAAACAGCAGAAAACAGGAACTGGCACTTCGGCATCTCGTCAATAGGTTAGTTCCGGAAAATGCATAATAATGACATATAATGTGTATAAAACATGTGAGTATCATCATAAAAGTAGCATGGAACATAAGAAATTATAGATACATTTGAGACGTATCAAGCATCCCCAAGCTTAGTTCCTACTCGCCCTCGAGTAGGTAAACGATAACAAGGATAATTTCTCGAAGTGACATGCTATCATAATCTTGATCAATACTATTGTAAAGCATATGAGATGAATGCAGCGATTCGAAGCAATGGTGAAGATAATGAGTAAACAAATGAATCATATAGCGAAGACTTTTCATGAATACTACTTTCAAGACAAGCATCAATAAGACTTGCATAAGAGTTACTCATAAAGCAATAAATTCTTAGTAGAAAGTTTTGAAACAACACAAAGGAAGATATAAGTTTCAGCAATTGCTTTCAACTTCAACATATTTATCTCATGGATAATTGTCAACACAAAGTAATATAACAAGTGCAATAGGTAAACATGTAAGAATCAATGCACATAGTTGATACAAGTGTTTGCTTCTGAGATAGAAAGAAGTAGGTAAACTGACTCAACATAAAGTAAAAGAATGGCCCTTCGCAGAGGGAAGCAGGGATTAAATCATGTGCTAGAGCTTTTTAAGTTTTGAAATCATATAGAGAGCATAAAAGTAAAGTTTTGAGAGGTGTTTGTTGTTGTCAACGAATGGTAATGGGTACTCTAACTACCTTATCAACCGGACTTTCAAGAGCGGCTCCCATGAAGGACGTTATCTCTACCGAACAAGGTAGATCATCCCTCTTCTCTTTTGTTTACACATGTATTTTAGTTTCATTATTGATGGGTGACACTCCTCCCAACCTTTTGCTTACACAAGCCATGGCTAACCGAATCCTCGGGTGCCTTCCAACATTCACATACCATAGAGGAGTGTCTATTTGCAAAATTAAGTTGCTTACTGATAGATCGGGGCAAAGCATGTGAAGAGAATTATTAATGCAAGTTAATTAATTGGGGCTGGGAACCCCATTGCCGACTCTTTTTGCAAAATTATTGGATAAGCGGATGAAGCCACTAGTCCATTGTGAAAGTCCGTCAAAAGTAAATGACAAGATCGAAAGATAAAACACCACATACTTCCTCATGAGCTATAAAACATTGACACAAATAAGAGATAATAGCTTTTGAATTGTTTAAAGGTAGCACATGAAGTATTTGCTTGGAATGGCAGAGAAATACCATGTGGTAGGTAGGTATGGTGGACACAAATGGCATGGATTTGGCTCAAGGATTTGGATGCACGAGAAGAATTCCCTCTCAATACAAGGCTAGGCTAGCAAGGTTGTTTGAAGCAAACTCAAGTATAAAACGGTGCAGCAAGACTCAGATATGAACATATTGTAAGCATTATAAGACTTTACATCGTCTTCCTTGTTGTTCAAACACCTTAACTAGAAAATATCTAGTCTCTAGAGAAACTGATCATGCAAACCAAATTTTAACAAGCTCTATGTAGTTCTTCATTAATGGGTACAAAGTACATGATGCAAGAGCTTAAACATGATCTATATGAGCACAACAATTGCCAAGTATCAATTATTCAAGACATTATACCAATTACCACATGCAGCATTTTCTGTTTCCAACCATATAACAATTAACGAAGCAGTTTCAACCTTCGCCATGAACATTAAAGATAAAGCTAAGAACACATGTGTTCATATGCAACAGCGGAGCGTGTCTCTCTCCCACACAAGCATGTATTTATTCAGAGAATGAAAATAACAAAACGAAAATAAAAGCACACAGACGCTCCAAGTAAAGTACATAAGATGTGACCGAATAAAAATATAGTTTCAAGAGAAGGAACCTGATAAGTTGTTGATGAAGAAGGGGATGCCTTGGGAATCCCCAAGCTTAGACGATTGGGTCTTCTTGAAATATGCAGGGATGAACCACGGGGGCATCCCCAAGCTTAGACTTTTCACTCTTCTTGATCATAGTATATCATCCTCCTCTCTTGACCCTTGAAAACTTCCTCCACACCAAACTCGAAACAAACTCATTAGAGGGTTAGTGCATAATAAAAAATTCACATGTTCAGAGGTGACACAATCAATCTTAACACTTCTGGACATTGCTCAAAGCTACTGAAAGTTAATGGAACAAAGAAATCCATCAAACACAGCAAAAGAGGCAATGCGAAATAAAAGGCAGAATCTGTCAAAACAGAACAGTCCGTAAAGACGAATTTTTTAGAGGCACTGGACTTGCTCAGATGAAAATGCTCAAATTGAATAAAAGTTGCGCACATATCTGAGGATCACACACGTAAATTGGCAGATTTTTCTGAGTTACCTACAGAGAACCTTGCCCAAATTCGTGACAGCAAGAAATCTGTTTCTGCGCAGTAATCCAAATCTAGTATTGACTTTACTATCAAAGACTTTACTTGGCACAACAATGCAATAAAATAAAGATAAGGAGAGGTTGCTACAGTAGTAACAACTTCCAAGACACAACAAAACAGTGGCAAAATAAAGACATGGGTTATCTCCTAAGAAGTTCTTTCTTTATAGCCATTAAGATGGGCTCAGCAATTTTAACGATGCTCGCACAAGAATGAGAGTTGAAGCAAAAGAGAGCATCAAAAAGCAAATTCAAAACACATTTAAGTCTAACCCACTTCCTATGAAAAGGGATCTTGTAAATAAACAAGTCATGTAGGCATAACGCAACAAGCATAGAAAGATAAAACAAGAGTAACTTCACAATTCTCAACATAAAGAGGGGAAACTTAATATTATTAAGATGCATATACCCATGTTTCCCTCTCTCATAATAACTTTCAGTGGCATCATGAACAAATTCAAAAATGTAACTATCACATAAAGCATTCTTATCCACATGCATAAAAGTATCATTACTCTCCACATAAGCATAATCAATTTTATTAGTTGTAGTGGGAGCAAATTCAACAAAGTAGCTATCATTATTATTCTCATCATCAAATATAGGAGGTATAGTATCATCATAATAAACTTTATCCTCCATAGTAGGCGGCACCAAAAGACCACTATCATTATAATCATCATATATGGGAGGCATATCATAATCAACATAAACTTTCTCCTCAATACCCGGAGGGCTAAAGAGATCATTTTCATCAAAACCGACCTCCCCAAGCTTAGAATTTTCTATATCATTATCAACAATGGTGTTCAAAGCGTTCATACTAATATTACCACTAGCATGCAAATAAGGTTCCATAGGTTTTTTAATTTTCGCATTAAACCATTCATGTCTTGACTCGGGAAATAGTATAAAAAGCTCACAGATGTTTTCCATTATGCCTTACTAGTGTTTAACAAGAAACAAAAAGATGCAATTGCAGGATCTAAAGGAAATAGCTTCGAACACACACACAACGGCGTGATGTCTACGGGTGCTTCTATTCTTGTAGACAGTGTTGGGCCTCCAAGAGCAGAGGTTTGTAGAACAGCAGCAAGTTTCCCTTAAGTGGATCACCCAAGGTTTATCGAACTCAGGGAGGAAGAGGTCAAAGATATCCCTCTCATGCAACCCTGCAACCACAAAGCAAGAAGTCTCTTGTGTCCCCAACACACCTAATAGGTGCACTAGTTCGGCGAAGAGATAGTGAAATACAAGTGGTATGAATGAATATGAGCAAGTAGCAACGGCACCGAGAAAAGTGCTTTGCTGTCCAGGACTGGCGTGTGGTTGATGGTGGTAATATTGCAGGCAGTATAAATGCAGTAAAACAGTAAACAAGCAGCGATAGCAGTATTTGGAAACAAGGCCTAGGGATCATACTTTCACTAGTGGACACTCTCAACATTGTAATCATAAAGGGATATAAATAAGCACTTCACTATGCTACTCTGAATTACTCTCTGGCAAGATAACGAACACTAATTCATCATGTAGGCAAACCTTAAAGATGCATTCCCAAGTACTAATGAACACCCCACGCTGTCACTTTGAGCATTCATAGGAGGTACTAACACACCACAATTTCATAGAGACATCCAACTCAAATCATAACTCGGTGAATAAGTATTCTGTGAAATATAGCCTAAGAGACCCACACGGTGCACACACTTGTCACCTTTACACACGTGGGACAAGGAGTCTCCGGAGATCACATAAGTAAAATCCACTTGACTAGCATAATGACATCTAGATTACAAGCATCATCATATGAATCTCAATCATGTAAGGCAGCTCATGAGATTATTGTATTGAAGTACATAGGAGAGAGATGAACCACATAGCTACCGGTACAGCCCCGAGCCTCGATGGAAAACTACTCCCTCCTCATGGGAGACAGCAGCGTTGGTGAAGATGGCGGTGGTGTCGATAGAGGAGCCTTCCGGGGGCACTTCCCCGTCCCGGCGGCATGCCGGAACAGAGACTCCTGTCCCCCAGATCTTGGCTTCGCGATGGCGGCGGCTCTGGAAGGTTTTCTCGTACCGTGGCTTTTTCGTATCGAGGATTTAGGTCAGGGACCTTTAAATAGGCGAAGAGGCGGAGTCGGAAGGTCGACGAGGCGATGACACAACAGGGGGGCGCGGCCCAGGCCCTGGCCGCGCCGCCCTATCATCTGGGGCCCATAGGGCCCTCCTCTGGTGGCTCTCGGGTGTTCTGGAAGCTTCGTGTGATTTTAAGATGCTGGGCATTGATTTCGTCCAATTCCGAGAATATTTCCTTACAAGGATTTTTGAAACCAAAAACAGCAGAAAACAGGAACTGGCACTTCGGCATCTCGTCAATAGGTTAGTTCCGGAAAACGCATAATAATGACATATAATGTGTATAAAACATGTGAGTATCATCATAAAAGTAGCATGGAACATAAGAAATTATAGATACGTTTGGGACGTATCAAGCATCCCCAAGCTTAGTTCCTACTCGCCCTCGAGTAGGTAAACGATAACAAAGATAATTTCTTAAGTGACATGCTATCATAATCTTGATCAATACTATTGTAAAGCATATGAGATGAATGCAGTGATTCAAAGCAATGGTGAAGACAATGAGTAAACAACTAAATCATATAGCAAAGACTTTTCATGAATAGTACTTTCAAGACAAGCATCAATAAGTCTTGCATAAGAGTTAACTCATAAAGCAATAAATCAAAGTAAAGGTATTGAAGCAACACAAAGGAAGATTAAGTTTCAGCGGTTGCTTTCAACTTATAACATGTATATCTCATGGATAGTTGTCAATGCAAAGTAATATAACAAGTGCAATATGCAAGTATGTAGGAATCAATGCACAGTTCACACAAGTGTTTGCTTCTTGAGGTGGAAAGAGATAGGTGAACTGACTCAACATAAAAGTAAAAGAAAGGCCCTTCGCGAGAGGGAAGCATTGATTGCTATATTTGTGCTAGAGCTTTGGTTTTGAAAACAAGAAACAATTTTGTCAACGGTAGTAATAAAGCATATGTATCATGTAAATTATATCTTACAAGTTGCAAGCCTCATGCATAGTATACTAATAGTGCCCGCACCTTGTCCTAATTAGCTTGGATTACCGGGATTGTCATCGCAATACACATGTTTTAACCAAGTGTCACAAAGGGTACCTCTATGCCGCCTGTACAAAGGTCTAAGGAGAAAGCTCGCATTTGGATTTCTCGCTTTTGATTATTCTCAACTTAGACATCCATACAGGGACAACATAGACAACAGATAATGGACTCCTCTTTAATGCATAAGCATGTAGCAACAATTGATGTTCTCATATGAGATTGAAGATATATGTCCCAAACTGAAACTTCCACCATGATCCATGGCTCTAACCATTAAATGAGTGGTAAATCTCTCTTACTTCAGACAAGACGGACATGCATAGCAACTCACATGATATTCAACAAAGAGTAGTTGATGGCGTCCCCGGGAACATGGTTATCGCACAACAAACAACTTAATAAGAGATAAAGTGCATAAGTACATATTCAATACCACAATAGTTTTTAAGCTATTTGTCCCATGAGCTATATATTGCAAAGGTAAAGAATGGAAATTTTAAAGGTAGCACTCAAGCAATTTACTTTGGAATGGCGGAGAAATACCATGTAGTAGGTAGGTATGGTGGACACAAATGGCATAGTGGTTGGCTCAAGGATTTTGGATGCATGAGAAGTATTCCCTCTCGATACAAGGTTTAGGCTAGCAAGGTTATTTGAAACAAACACAAGGATGAACCGGTGCAGCAAAACTCACATAAAAGACATATTGTAAACATTATAAGACTCTACACCGTCTTCCTTGTTGTTCAAACTCTTTACTAGAAATTATCTAGACCTTAGAGAGACCAATTATGCAAACCAAATTTTAGCAAGCTCTATGTATTTCTTCATTAATAGGTGCAAAGTATATGATGCAAGAGCTTAAACATGAGCACAACAATTGCCAAGTATCATATTATCCAAGACATTTTACCAATTACTACATGTAGCATTTTCCGTTTCCAACCATATAACAATGAACGAAGCAGTTTCAACCTTCGCCATGAACATTAAAAGCTAAGAACACATGTGTTCATACGAACCAGCGGAGCGTGTCTCTCTCCCACACAAGCATTTATTCAAACAAAAACACAAACAAACAGATGCTCCAAGTAAAGTACATAAGATGTGACCGAATAAAAATATAGTTTCAAGAGAAGGAACCTGATAAGTTGTTGATGAAGAAGGGGATGCCTTGGGCATCCCCAAGCTTAGATGCTTGGGTCTTCTTGAAATATGCAGGGATGAACCACCGGGGCATCCCCAAGCTTAGACTTTTCACTCTTCTTGATCATAGTATATCATCCTCCTCTCTTGACCCTTGAAAACTTCCTCCACACCAAACTCGAAACAAACTCATTAGAGGGTTAGTGCATAATCAAAAATTCTCATGTTCAGAGGTGACACAATCATTCTTAACACTTCTGGACATTTCACAAAGCTACTGGAAGTTAATGGAACAAAGAAATCCATCCAACACAGTAAAAGAGGCAATGCGAAATAAAAGGCAGAATCTGTCAAAACAGAACAGTCCGTAAAGACGAATTTTAAAGTGGCACCAGACTTGCTCAGATGAAAATGCCCAAATTGAATGAAAGTTGCGTACATATCTGAGAATCACTCACGTAAACTGGCATAATTTTCTTAGTTACCTACGAGAGAATTAGGCCCAGATTCGTGACAAAGAAAGAAATCTGTTTACTGCGCAGTAATCCAAATCTAGTATGAACCTTACTATCAAAGACTTTACTTGGCACAACAATGCAACAAAACTAAGATAAGGAGAGGTTGCTACAGTAGTAACAACTTCCAAGACACAAATACAAAATAAAAGTACTCGTAACAAAATAAACACATGGGTTATCTCCCAAGAAGTTCTTTCTTTATAGCCATTAAGATGGGCTCAGCAGTTTTAATGATGCACTCGCAAAAAATAGTAGTTGAAGCAAAAGAGAGCATCAAGAGGCAAATTCAAAACAAATTTAAGTCTAACATGCTTCCTATGCATAGGAGTTTTGTAAATAAACAAGTTCATGAAGAAAAAAGTAACAAGCATAGGAAGATAGAACAAGTGTAGCTTCAAAAATTTCAGCACATAGAGAGGTGTTTTAGTAACATGAAAACTTCTACAACCATATTTTCCTCTCTCATAATAATTTCCAGTGGCATCATGAACAAACTCAACAATATAAGTATCACATAAAGCACTCTTATCATGAGTCTCATGCATAAAATTATTACTCTCCACATAAGCATAATCAATTTTATTAGTTGTAGTGGGAGCAAATTCAACAAAGTAGCTATCATTATTATTCTCATCATCAAATATAGGAGGCATATTGTAATCATAATCAAATTTATCCTCCATAACAAGCGGTACTAAAAGACCAATATCATTATAATCATCATAAATAGGAGGCAAAGTATCATCAAAGTAAATTTTCTCCTCAATGCTTGGGGGACTAAAAATATCATGCTCATCAAAGCCAGTTTCCCCAAGCTTAGAATTTTCCATATCATTAGCAACAATGGTGTTCAAAGCGTTCATACTAATATGTTCCATAGGTTTTTTAATTTTCGCATCAAACCATCCATGTCTTAAATCAGGAAATAGAATAAGAAGCTCATTGTTGTCCATTATGCCTAACTAGTGTAAACAAGAAACAAAAAGATGCAATTGCAGGATCTAAAGGAAATAGCTTCGAGCACACACACAATGGCAACGAGAAAAGTACTTTACCCGGGACCGGAGTATGAGCGCCTTTTACCTTTCCTCCCCGGCAACGGCGCGTGAAAATAGCTTGATGTCTACGGGTGCTTCTATTCTTGTAGACAAGTGTTAGGCCTCCAAGAGCGAGAGGTTTGTAGAACAGCAGCAAGTTTTCCTTAAGTGGATCACCCAAGGTTTATCGAACTCGGGGAGGAAGAGGTCAAAGATATCCCTCTCATGCAACCCCTGCAACCACAAAGCAAGAAGTCTCTTGTGTCCCCAACACACCTAATAGGTGCACTAGTTCGGCGAAGAGATAGTGAAATACAAGTGGTATGAATGAATATGAGCAGTAGCAACGGCACTCGTAAAAGTGCTTTGCTGTCCAGGATCGGCGTGTGGTTGATGGTGGTAATATTGCGAGCAGTATAAATGCAGTAAAACAAGAAACAAGCAGCGATAGCGATATTTGGAAACAAGGCCTAGGGATCATACTTTCACTAGTGGACACTCTCAACATTGTAATCATAAAGGGATATAAATAAGCACTTCACTATGCTACTCCGAATTACTCTCCGGCAAGATAACGAACACTAATTCATCATGTAGGCAAACCTTAAAGATGCATTCCCAAGTACTAATGAACACCCCACGCTGTCACTTTGAGCATTCATAGGAGGTACTAACACACCACAATTTCATAGAGACATCCAACTCAAATCATAACTCGGTGAATAAGTATTCTGTGAAATATAGCCTAAGAGACCCACACGGTGCACACACTCGTCACCTTTACACACGTGGGACAAGGAGTCTCCGGAGATCACATAAGTAAAATCCACTTGACTAGCATAATGACATCTAGATTACAAGCATCATCATATGAATCTCAATCATGTAAGGCAGCTCATGAGATTATTGTATTGAAGTACATAGGAGAGAGATGAACCACATAGCTACCGGTACAGCCCCGAGCCTCGATGGAGAACTACTCCCTCCTCATGGGAGACAGCAGCGTTGGTGAAGATGGCGGTGGTGTCGATAGAGGAGCCTTCCGGGGGCACTTCCCCGTCCCGGCGGCGTGCCGGAACAGAGACTCCTGTCCCCCAGATCTTGGCTTCGCGATGGCGGCGGCTCTGGAAGGTTTTCTCTTACCGTGGCTTTTTCGTATCGAGGATTTAGGTCAGGGACCTTTAAATAGGCGAAGAGGCGGAGTCGGAAGGTCGACGAGGCGATGACACAACAGGGGGGCGCGGCCCAGGCCCTGGCCGCGCCTCATCTGGGGCCCACGGGGCCCTCCTCTGGTGGCTCTCGGGTGTTCTGGAAGCTTCGTGTGATTTTAAGATGCTGGGCGTTGATTTCGTCCAATTCCGAGAATATTTCCTTACTAGGATTTCTGAAACCAAAAATAGCAGAAAACAGGACTGGCACTTCGGCATCTCGTCAATAGGTTAGTTCCGGAAAACGCATAATAATGACATATAATGTGTATAAAACATGTGAGTATCATCATAAAAGTAGCATGGAACATAAGAAATTATAGATACGTTTGGGACGTATCACGGCGCCAGAAAAGTACTTAGTTACCTGGGACCGGAGTGTGAGTGCCTTTTACCTTTCCTCCCCGGCAACGTCGCCAGAAAAGTGCTTGATGTCTATGGGTGCTTCTATTCTTGTAGACAGTGTTGGGCCTCCAAGAGCAGAGGTTTGTAGAACAGCAGCAAGTTTCTCTTAAGTGGATCACCCAAGGTTTATCGAACTCAGGGAGGAAGAGGACAAAGATATCCCTCTCAAGCAACCCTGCAATCACGATACAAGAAGTCTCTTGTGTCCCCAACACACCTAATACACTTGTCAGATGTATAGGTGCACTAGTTCGGCGAAGAGATAGTGAAATACAAGTAGCATGGATGTATATGAGTGGTAATAGCAATCTGAATAAAATATGGCAGCGAGTAAACATGCAACGAACGATAGAATAAACGGAGTTTCAGTGTTTGGAAACAAGGCCTAGGGATCATACTTTCACTAGTGGACACTCTCAACATTGATCACATAATAAAACCACTCTACACTCTCTTGTTGGATGATGAACACCACTAATTGTGTAGGGCTATAAGAGCACCTCAATGCCGGAGTTAACAAGCTCCACAACATTCGATGTTCATATTTAAATAACCTTAGAGTGCATGATAGATCATTGCAATTACACCAAGTACTAACATAGCATGCACACTGTCACCATCACACTATGAAGGAGGAATAGATCGCATCAATACTATCATAGTAATAATTAACTTCATAATCTACAAGAGATTACAATCATAACCTACGCCAAGTACTTACATGATGCACACACTGTCACCGTTACACCATGAAGGAGGAATAGAGTACTTTAATAACATCACTAGAGTAACACATAGATGAATAGTGATACAAAACTCATATGAATCTCAATCATGTAAGGCAGCTCATGAGATCATTGTATTGAAGTACATAGGAGAAAGATTAACCACATAGCTACCGGTACAGCCCTTAGCCTCGATGGAGAACTACTCCCTCCTCATGGGAGACAGCAGCGGTGATGAAGATAGCGGTGGTGTCGATGGAGATGCCTTCCGGGGGCACTTCCCCGTCCCGGCGGCGTGCCGGAACAGAGACTCCTGTCCCCCAGATCTTGGCTTCGCGATGGCGGCGGCTCTGAAAGGTTTCTCGTACCGTGGCTTTTCCGTATCGAAGATTTAGGTCAGGGACCTTTAAATAGGTGAAGAGGCGGAGTCGGAGGGCTGACGGAGGCTCCACACAACAGGTTTTTTTTGGAGTTTCATTATACGTTCGGTAAATTATACGTTTTTTTGGAGTTTCATTATATTTCCCAGTAGATTGGTGTAAGAATATGTTTTACTAAATTTGGTAAATTTACATCATTCCTGTATGACTTCTAAAGTTCTCCCCCGTGATGGTGACGCGTGCTGCACATACATGACTACCAGTCTATTAAAATTTAAGAAAGAAAATTGGTAAGCATGGGTGAGACGTGAATTGAAGGATTCAGAGTTGATGAAATTACAACTCCACAGATACAACTGACATTTAGATTTAGATTTAGATTTAGATTTAGATTTAGATTTTTGATATATCATGCGGATGTGAAGGAACTTTCTGGTTATATAACAGTGATCTGCTGAATATAACTAGTACATTTGTGATTTTTTGGTACGGCAGCTATAGAAGGACGTCGCAGACACCAACATCAGAAGATACAATGAAACAGTACTGTACTAATTAACTAAGCACATGTGAAGCCTTCCCAATTCTGAAGCACTCTGTTTCTTCAGTTCCTTGATTCATTCTTCAGCAGATAGGCAGGGGCTCACCGTTCCACTCTTTGAGGCACTCAAGCAGTGCGTCGATGTGTTTTCCCTTGTTCATGGCCACAAACACCTTGTCCACCTCTTCACCAGGAGACCTCGTCTTCTCTCCGGTCAAGTACTCGGTTCCGAG
Organism: Lolium rigidum; assembly: GCF_022539505.1. Lineage (NCBI taxonomy): Eukaryota > Viridiplantae > Streptophyta > Magnoliopsida > Poales > Poaceae > Lolium > Lolium rigidum. The sequence continues at coordinate 185,999,391 of NC_061513.1, read as the reverse complement.
CTCCTTGCGCACGAAGTGATACAGCGGGTATGACCGGCATTCGGTGATGCGGTTCTGCTGTGCGGCAGTGCCATTCTCCATGGCGCACCGGGCACTCTCGACCTCCCTTGGAAGCACTGCACGGAGCTCCTGCTCGAATGCAGCTAGCTTGGCGAACACTGACGTCTGCACATCATGCTCGGCCTCACCATTGGCCAAGGCGTGCTCCACGAGAACTGCACGCATCTTCTGCATCAGTGGGTAGTTAGCGCTGCAAGGGTCATCTGCGTAGGCGAACACCGCCTCACGGTCGATTGTCAAGAGCAGGTCCTTCTCGCAGAAGCGTGCGTTGTGGAGGTGGCCATTGTCATTGGTGCTAAGGGTCTTCCTAGCCACCATCTTCACACAGTTCTTGACGGCATTTTTGACATTCTCCTCGAGGTGGCGGAGGTCGATAGCTTGGCACAATGCGACCAAGAATGTCGATGACATGAGCTTCAAAATATCAATGGCCTCAGCGGTCTTCCTGGCAGAGATGAGACCGAGAGAGTTGACGTCTTGGTTGTGTTGCTCTGCACTTTGGACATGGTTAGTCACAGGGTTGCCCAAGAATTGGAGCTCGGAGCAGTACGAGGCCATGGCAATCTCGGCACCCTTGAAGCCATAGTCCAAGCTCGGGTTGCGTCCACCGGAGAGATTGGAAGGCAAACCATTGTTGTAGAAGTCGTTCACCAGCTCGGAGAACTGGGCAAACATGAGCTTGCCGATTGCAGCAATGGCAAGCCTGGTGTTGTCCATGGACACACCGATGGGCGTGCCCTGGAAATTGCCACCATGGATGGCCTTGCCCCGGGAGACGTCGATGAGCGGGTTGTCATTGACGGAGTTGATCTCGCGCTCGATCGACTTGGTGGCGGCACGGATAACCTCGATCTGAGGGCCAAGCCATTGCGGCGATGTCCGGAGGGCATACCTATCTTGCTTCGGCTTCATCAATGGGTCGAGCTCGCCGAGCTTCTTCGCGAGCATCATGTAGGAGCTTCCTTCAAGGATGTGCTCCATGATAGCCGCGGCCTCGATCTGACCAGGGTGGTGCTTCAGCTTGTGGGTGAGGTGGTCGGTGTACTCGGGCTTGCCATTCATCACCTCGCAGAACACAGCCGACAGAACCTCAGCAAGGACGCCAAGAATGTTAGCCTCGAAGAGCACCATGGACGCAAGTCCGGAACCAACCGCGGTTCCGTTGACCATGGCAAGGCCTTCCTTGGGCTGCAGCTCAAAGAAACCATGTTGGATGCCGGCGATTTTGAATGCCTCTGCAGCGTTAACCTTGGTACCATCTGGAGCGGTCGCCACGGAGTTTGGGCGACCGGTCACAAGGCCCGCGATGTAGGAGAGAGGAACAAGGTCACCGGATGCCGTGATCGTGCCCCGAAGCGGTAGGCACGGTGTCACGTTGGCGTTGAGAAGCGTGGCGACCGTCTCGAGGATTTCGAAACGGATGCCAGAGTAGCCTTGGAGTAGGGTGTTGACGCGAACGAGCATGGCCGCCCTCGTTGTTGCGGCGGGCAGGACGTGGCCATCGCTGCCGGTGCCAAAGGCTCCGGCGTTAAGAAATCTGATGAGCTCTCTTTGGAGAGCGCCGCCCTCCTTGGTCCTCCGGTGGGAGGTGGCGCCGAAGCCGGTGGTGACACCGTAGCTGTCGGTGCCGTTGGCCATGCTGTTCATGACCCAGTCACTGCTCTCCTTGACACGTCCGCGGGCTGACTCGTCGAGCTCCACCCTGGTGTCGGCACCGGCAGCCACGGCGGCGACCATGGCGATAGTCAGGCTGGCGCCCTCCATGGTCACCACCGGCCGTCGGTACTCCTCCACCATCCGCTTCACGGCATCAAGATGGCTCCCCGACAGCTCCTCGGCAGCTTTTCCCCAGTTCAGAGGATCGGCCCGCGCTGGCTGCGCCACACAAAGGCCATCGCCGTTGGCTGCAACGTTCTCGCACTCCATGGAGATTTGCAAAGAACTATTAGAGCAAGCTAGCTACCTAGACACTGTTTGGTGTGTGTGTGTGTATCTGGATTCTGAAAGTGTTGATCGTTGCTTGGAGGACGGACTTGTGCTCAAGACTGAAGAGGAGCTCGAGTTGCAGAGGAAGGTGCGGCTTTTCTTGGAGCGGATGGAGGCAGCGCGGGGATTAAATAGGTAGCGCAACTGAGCAGGGTAGGTGCGGGTGTGGGTTGGTAATTTGGTATGGACCTGGAAGGTGAGGTTGACCACTGGATGTCTGGATTGGTCATTGGTGGGTGGAGCTCCGGTGGCCATGACTACGTACGGACCGGGTGGTGGCTACGTAGATGAGCGCGTTGGCGTCTTGGTGGCAGGGGGTTGGTGCGCGGGGAGGAAGATGCGAGGCATTGCTGTGAGTTTCTCATCCACAGTAATCTAATTTGCTCTTTGGACATAAAAATAGTTATTTTGTGAGCTTCATTTTCCCGTATGTGCTCACATGGTCAAGTTTCTAGAATGACAGTATTAATCACGCATCGTATTCTTAACAGCTTCTACTATGCTAACAATCATTTTACTAATACTAATCACACATCAGATGGTTAGTTGCTCACCACCCGTGAGACGCACTTGTTGCTGAAGCCTGAAGGCGGCATTACCTAACTGATACCAGAAACGCTGAACTTCGACTAATGAACGTGTAAAGAATGCCAATGCAGGAATGTCCTTTTTTCGACATTGAAGAATTTAAAGCAAGCGGGGTGGCTGCTTAATTACACCATGTGTGCAAAGCTACAGGGAAACAAATCTTAAAACGAAAAAGGAGCCGGGTTTGTCTAGCCAAAGCAAGCTATGGACAACCGGGGTCGTTATCTGCTAGCTAGTGCTCCATGTTCTCTTTGGGAGTGTGTGAGGATCCCCACATATTCTATTTTTAATTTTGAGATTAATTCTATTTTTAATTTTGAGATTAAGCTAGCACACCTGGCCATGTGGGAATTGAGCTCAAGCTCGATCGTGACGCTTTCCTGCTAGATATTTTCTTGTATATGAATTTCTTTGCTGCCAAGACGCCTCTCGTGTTTCACGAACAGTCATGAGTCAGTCCACCGATCAGTCAGTCAGGAGTCCTGGCACCGTTTATAGTGGAAGCTTCATTTGAAGACATGGAAAGTTGGGAGCCCGCCTTTGTTCGCGTCTTGGTCGTCTGTGCTATTCCATCTGCAAATGAGTAAATGACGAAGCATGTACTGGTCTGAATGATACAGCCATTCTGATGCAAACCTCCGGCTGGTCCAGCCACTTCTCCGGTGTGAAGTTTGGTTGCCAGTGCACACTTGACTTGACGGCGTTGAGCATATTCTGGAAAAATTCCTTACAAGTTTTACACTGTGCTCGAGAGATTGCATGGTAACTGCAAAAGAGTTTCAGATGTGGCTGCAGGCAACGGAGGGCGAAACTGCAACATCTGGCCTTCTCGTCAGTTGCATCTCGCACAAGCTCCACGGCAAGAGGCTTTTGGTTGTATCTTCAGCCACACGAGGAACGAAAGCGGAAGGAGCAGGGGAATCCTCAGCTCTTTCGTCCGGTCGGTCATCCGCGTGCACACTGTGACCACGCATGCGACAGACTGACTGAAGGCCAAGTTTACATCGGATGCGTCCATATGTGGACATATTCTCAGTTTGAGGTTCACCTTATGGAAAAGGATTGCTGGTGACCTTTATGTTCCGTACGGTGCAAATGCATGTAGTTTTCTTGAGGTGAAAATGCATGTGATTTTTGTCAGTCAAGTTCATGCAAAGGAATTTGCCGAGTGATAATGTGGTAATGCCTGTCGCCTTCGATCTCCACATGCGCAGCCGTCCTAGTTTACTAGTTCCTCAAAATTACTACTGTTAGATGTGTTACTTGATATTCAACTACAGTTAGATGTTTTCCTTGATCTTCAGTTGACCGCGCATGCCAATCAAGGACATACATATGATTCAGTTGTTGGCTTAAATTAGGGCGAGCATGGAAAACACAGGTATAATTCTAAAAATAACTGTGAACTTTCTTGAAACTTTTTTTTTAAAATAGCTCGGAGGTTGACAATCTGGGAGCTAAAGCAATTTTATACACACCGGAATGCACAATTTCGACTTAACCTTGTTCATACTCCCTCCTGCCCAAAATATGTTGCATATAAGTTTTGGTCAAAGTCAAACTTCGTAAAGTTTAATCATCTGTATTGATAAAAATACAAACATATATAACAAAATAATAATATTTTTAGAATTGTTATGAAATATATTTTCATATTATATGCATTTGACATGGTAGATTTTTATATTATTATCTATATTCTTGATCAAAGTTTGCATAGTTTAACTTGCACGAAAAATTATGCACAACATAAAATGGGCAGGAGGGAGTATTTGACTTGTCTTCCGACAATTTTGATGTTTGACTTGACCAATGACTACCAAGAACAACCGTTCCCAGATCGTCAGTGATCAATTTGTTGACTGTCTCCGTTGGTTAAAATGTCAAAGCATGGTGATATTATAGACTACCTTTAGTAAGACGGTGTTTTGCATGTATGGACAAGTAAGATCATGCCAACTACTTTGTCAACCGCGCCGGCATGAGCCAAGTTTTAGTGGGTCAGGCCAGTCTCATTGTTCTTTTTTTTTCGGAGGTCAGTCTCATACCCTCATTCAGCCTCCAATAATTCTTTTCATTCGGTTCTCTCGCGTCTTAAGAATGTAGATGAAGACAGTACGTAGTAATTATCCATCAATAAATATAGGTAGTAGTATTTGTTGATTCTCTAATATGCTCTTGTAAGTACAGAGATTTTTTTTTAAAAGGCTCTATTTATATATGAACAGTAAGTCATCAAATTTCTGTTCTAGTATGCACTAGAAGGAAAAGACGTGCCTTGTCATGCCCGTTTGTTTCTTTATTATTTTAAATGCATTTTTTTTCCTTTGTTTCGATGTGTGAAGCTTTTTTTTCCTTCGGTTGGCTTGTGTGGACTAAATACCAGATAATAAACTCTATGAATAAAAATACTGTTGGAGGATTAGTTGATCGTCCCTCTCATCTGTAATTCTTGGATAGCAAGTTCTATCCCAAAAAAAAAAGACTGTTGGAGGACAAAATGTTCTGAATTCTGAAGTCACTGTGTCCGAGGCGGCGACACTTCTGAAGAGGTGAGCTGTAAAGCTTCATTCAGAACTCATGCTCTGGTCTTTCCCTCGTCCACTTGGCTGAATTACAAGAAACAGTAAAAAAATTAGCATTTTTTTTTTCAGAATACAGCAGTTTCAGTAAACTATTCCTCAGACTAAAACTGATTTTTTTTAATGTAAAAAATAAACTGTTTCAGTACACTGTTTTTCAAGGACTAGCAAATTAGCAGACAAAATATTCTCCAACATCTGTGTGCATTGTCATTGTGCATAGCAAACACAAGACTACCAGCATGCTTCTTGGCAACAGAGATCAGTAGGAAGCTAGGGACAACTGATGTACACAATCTGAGATCAATATAATTAATGTTGGGCGTAATTAGCTATGTGTACCCTATTCTACTAGGATACAACCTGAACTTTATTCTACTAACAAATTTACAATATGATAAATCAAATAGATATCAATATCGGCTATGCAGAGATGAAATGTGATGAACTAGGCTGGTTTGGGTTTTTTAACTTCAAAAATTTCTTCTGGTGGAAAATATTACAAAAATGAATAATTAAATCATCTGCAAGTCTACAAAAGTTTCAGATTATTTCAAAGTCCTATCAAAAACAGATCAACAAATAGTATCTACACCAACACATCGGCATTGTGCATAAGAAATTCAACACTAGAAGTACAAGCAGACTATGACCGAGCTGAATCAAAATACTGAACTGCATGCCAAGTAGCCCTAGTTCAGCTCACTTTTTCCATTGAGGGCACTATCGTGATGATAAATCTACAACTGGATAAGAATTCGGAGGCATGGCCAATCATATTAGAACGATTAAGATAAGGGATCAAGCATACCTAAGCATAAATTTCACTTCTCAACCATATGAGCCGGATACTTGCACTCTTTGTGGTCATAAAGATTTCACGGTTCTTCCAGCACTTGAAGAGCTTTAACACCTTTGCCTTCTCCACATCTGTGAACTCTTCAATTGCCTCCAAAGCACCCACACACTTTTCAATTGCGAACCTATCATCCTGCTTGGGTGCCTCCTTAACTTCTTCCACCACTTTTTGTGTTTGCTTTATCTTGAATTCCAGGTTGTTACCTATGAGATAGATATAATCTCCTAGATATCTTATCCAGAATTCCGTATACAAGCAATATAATGTATTCTTTTCGAGAACATGGGATAGCATGTATTTATTATCGATAAATAAATAATACTACTGAACTAGCCTACAGTTAACACCCCATCAAATGCCCTAATCACCTTCAAGGAAGTTCTCCCTATGGGTTTCAGCTAGCCGTCAGACAGGTACAAGAAAAAAAACATGTGTGTCATATTTCTAATGACGCATTTTATAACAAAAACTAATCATAAAGCTTACCGAAGGCGTAGGGAGCATCCACACCGGGTGTCTGGGCTGCCTGTCTCTGACCCGTCTCAACCTAAAATGATTCAAAGAAAACATTAGTTCAGGACATGGATGAAATAGGCTGACAAGTACGAGTATATAAGGATGACCACTGATATAGACCACTCTGGAACATACTAATAGTAAAAAATTCTGGAAAAATGTTTATTTATTGTTAGTTGTCCTGATCGTGGAAACAAAGTATCTCCTTTACATGTCCATAACATAACACAAAATGACTGATGTGGCGAAGGCATTCAGGATATAAGTGGAACATCATGGAAAAAAAGATGTTTGGCATGAGCTGTTTATTTGTCAACTTAGTTATCTCATTGCAGATCTATAATCATAGCTTGGAACTTTCATGAAGAAAAAGAATTATATACCTTCCTTGACTGAATACAAAAGGGCAGAGCATAAATCTGCAGTTAATCAAGAAAATAAGGCTATCGACAGTGCACTTCATATATTAAACCATGAATTTAGATTTAATCAAGAGAATAAGGCTGTTGACAGTGGCACTTCATATAGTAAACCATGAATTCAGACTTAATCAAGAGAATACGACAATTGACTCTAGACAGTGGCGGATATTAGCTGGGGCTCCCCAATACCAAAGTAATTTTAAAAATATAAATATATGTTTACCACTTTTATCTATTACAAAATACTTCAGCCTGCACCCAACAACTCTCATTTAAATCTTTTGGCCCCTTTATGATGGTGGTGCACTGGTGCAGCTCAGCCACTGATTCTGGAGCGCATCAAGTAGTGTCATTTATGAGCACTAATTGTCATAAATAGATATATTTTACTAAACCAATCAGTATCGAAATTCTAAACCTGTATCACATAAGGCTAAACGTACTGAAAACAAAATAACTTCCTGTCACGACAAGATTGAACATGAGCAGCTGCTAAAATACTCCGTTTGGTCACCCCCAACTTCCACAATAAACATGTATGAAGAAACGTGTGAAAATGCTTACCAATCATCTCAGCTTTATGATTAGGATTTCTAGAATAAATATTGTAACATGGAAGTCGTCGTACACTTCAAGAGAAATCAACTTATTTGTTCGCTATTAAATGCAATTTCCTTTTTGGTGAACTATTTCATGTGTGTAACGCGGAGATAAGACAAGGCGATTGGTTTTGCCTGCATATGTGACAGTTGGCTTTCTTTTCTCGCTTCTTCTTTCCTCTTTTCTTTTCCTCTTCTCTTCTCAGTTATCATGTACATAATTGTTCTATCCTTTATTTTTATATTAATGAAATAACCAGCTGCCTTTCTCGTAAAAACCGAGGCTCTCATTGTGTGTTATCACCATGAATGTCAGACTGCCAAGTGCACGGCGGTAGTGGGTGGGGCTGGTGTTCAGGGCCTTTTTTGACCTAGAAATACTCCTTCGGGTTTCTTTCCTCAAAGGTCTAATTTTTTTAGTGCAATTTCAATACGTAGCTAAAAGCAACTGGAAATATTTCCTTCTTTTTTTACCCAAACCAGCATAGAGTAAAAGATCTAGAAAACCATATAAAAATGATACGCCAAAAATCTGCATTTTTCTCACCTTCCTTGGTCCGGCACCATGGCGGCGATCATGCTCATTCTCTAGTCGGCAGGCGTACTCCCGCAACTTCTTGCCACCATCAGGTAAACAGTGGAAACCACAGAGAGAGCGCACGCGCTTGATCTTTAACTTCAGCTCCTGATTTCTGGAATTCCTCCACGTCCTCCTCACCCTATTCAGTGCAATTTCTATATTTAGTGACCATCCAGTGCAGTTTCAATAGCTGAAAGCAACTTAAAACAGATTGTGTAGCCCGGCCAGAACCTAGCCCTAAACCCCAAAGTAAATCCACAAAACCCTCTAGTAAAAAGAAACCCCCAACTTCCAAATCCCGAACAACTATCCTGGCATGCACGCAGGAATGGGGAAAGCACTCAGTGCCCTGCGTAGTTTCGACTTTCGAGAACATTCCCCCGAAACTATTGCGCGAAACCCAGAATTTGCTCACCTTCCTCGGCCCGGCAGTGCGGCGGCGATCAAGCTCCTTCTCCACCCGGTAGATGAACCTCCGCGACTTCTTTCCGCCATCGGGTGTAATACGCTGAAGACTGCTCAAGCGCTTAATCTTCGACCGCAGTTCCTGATCGGTGAATTCCTTGAACTCATGAAGATCTCCCTCAGCTCCGTCGGCACGCACCGCAGTAAGGGGCTGCGACGTCACGCGCGAAGAGGAGGAGCCGATGTGCCGCACCTCCACCGGCGGAGACTTAGCTGTGGGCATACCTTAGAGCCGCCGTCTGGCGGCGGACGGGAAAAGAAATTCGGATTGATAATACTTGTTGAACGAATATGTATATGTATAGGTTTGGGTTTTGTATGTTGCACCTGTAGCGTCTCTCTCCCTTTGTATTCACGTGGAGACTAGACCCGGTCACACCCCTGTACCTATATATGTGCCTCGTGCACGATCAATCAAATCATCGTTGCACCAAATCACTTCTACATGGTATCAGATACCGCACCGATCCCTAACCCTAGCTTCCGCCTCTCCTAGCCGCCGCCGCCGCCGTCTCTCGGCCGCCGCCGCCACCTCTCCTAGCCGCCGCCGCCGCCACCTCTTGGCCGCCGCCGCCGCCACCTCCCTACCGCCGCCGCCTCCCTGCCGCCGCCGCCGCCTTCAGGCCGCCGTCGCCGCAGGTCTCTCTGGCCGCCGCCTCCTCCAAGCCGCCGCGCGTCCTACCCCACGCGCCGCCGCCTCCCGACGCCATGTCGTCGGCCTCCTCCTACTCCAACCCCTTCGCCGGCCCCGACCCCGCCACCATCCGCCTCATCAACATCCGCGATCGCGTCCCCGTCACCCTCGACGCCACCACCTCCTCCTACCACCCATGGAAAACCTACTTCACCCTTCTCTTCCGCGAGGAGAACCTGCTGGATCATGTTGATGGCTCCATCGACTCGCGCATCATGGCGGCTGACCCCGAGTGGACCTCGATCGACGCTACGCTCATCCGGTGGTTCTTCACCACCATCTCGCGCGATCTGTTCCTCACCGTCATCAAGGAAGGCGACGACGCTGCCGCCGTGTGGACCAAGCTCAATGGCTTCTTCACCGACAACAAGCTTCAGCGCCGCGTCTTCTTGCATCAAGAGTTCACATCCTGCCACCAGGACGACCAGACCATCGACGAATACACTCGTCGCCTCAAGCAGTTGGCGGATGAGCTGCGCGACATCGGAGCCCCGATCGATGATGATTTCATCCTCAGCACCCTCATCGCCATTCTTCATGAGGACTTCGGCAATGCGGCTAGCAACCTCACCCTGATGCCCGACCCCTCTTTTTCCAAGTTTGTGTCCTACCTCAAGCTTGAAGAACGTCGGATGAAGGGCGTGAAGACTCGCGTGCAGCACCAGGCTCTTGCCGCCGGCGTCTTCCGCGGCGCTCCTCCCACCGCCCCGGTACCCGCCCCCCTGCCGCCCCTCAACCGCAGCAGGGCGGTCGTCGCGGCAACCGGCGTGGCGGCCGCAAGCAGCCGCAGCAGCCGCAGCCGCCGGTCCCTGGGGGCGGCCAGGCTCCCCGCGCGATGCAGCCCTCCCCTCCCTGGACGTACGGCACCAATCCTTGGACGGGCGTGGTCCACTCATACTCCATGCCGGTGCCTCGGGCACCCGCTCTGAGCCTCTTCGGACCGGCTCCGTCGACTCACCAGGCGTACTTCGCCGGGCCCGCTGCGTCGCCCCACGGTGCCTCCTACCCGGCCTTCGGCGCTACGCCTCCCGCCGCTTCGTACCCGAGCTACTACGCGCCTCCGCCTGTCGCCGTGCCACCCGCCGCGTACCCTCCACAGGTGCCCCCGCCATGGGACCCTGCTCTCCTCGCCGCGCTGCACTCGGCGCCCTCTCCCGCCAACTACGGCGGTGGCGGTGATTACTTCATGGACACGGGCGCTACCGCTCACATGACAAATCATCCCGGTAACCTCACTTCTTCCACTCCCGTCCATACCTCCACCCGCATCACCGTCGGCAACGGTTCCTCTTTTCCCATTACACATGTCGGTAGTATGTCTTTTCCATCCACGTCCACTCCCATTAAGATGTCTAATGTCCTTGTCTGTCCTAACTTAGTTAAAAGTCTAGTTTCTGTTCGCCAACTTACTCGTGAAAAACCTATGTCTGTTAAATTTGACGCCGTTGGTTTTTCTGTGAAGGACGCCCGCACTCGGACGGTTCTGCACCGATGTGATAGCCCTGCCGACGAGCTCTACCCGGTGCACCCCTCTTCCACAGCCGCCACTCGCCCAGCCGCCCTCACCACCAGCGTCGACCTTTGGCATGCTCGTCTTGGTCATCCCAACGCCACCGTCTTGCGTCAAATACTTCAGACTTTTTCATTCTCATGTAATAAGGCCGAACATCATACTTGTAATGCCTGTCATCTTGGCAAACACATACGGCTTCCCTTTAGCGAGTCTACCACTATTTCTACTTTTCCCTTTTCAGCTTTTACATAGTGACGTTTGGACATCCCCGGTTGCTAGCAACACGGGTTACTTATATTATTTAGTCCTTTTGGATGATTTCTCTCATTACGTATGGACATTCCCCCTTCTTCGTAAGTCTGACGTCTTCGCCACTCTCACTACCTTCTACTCCTATGTCGCCACTCAGTTTAGTCGTCCTATTCTCACACTTCAGACTGACAACGGAAAGGAATTCGACAACGCTGCTGTCCGCCATCTCCTCGCGTCGCACGTCATTGTCTTCCGTCTCACTTGTCCTTATACGTCTCAGCAGAATGGCCGCCCCGAACGCGTCATCCGCACTCTCAATGACTGCGTCCGCACACTGCTGTTCCACTCTCACGTCCCGCCCCGCTTCTGGCCGGATACTCTCTCCACCGCTACCCTCCTTCTCAACATCCGACCCTGTCGCCCTCGCTGGAACTATGCTCCTCATCAGCTCCTATTTGGTGTCCCACCGTCCTACGATGGTCTTCGGACCTTCGGGTGTCTCTGTTATCCTAGCACCGCGTCCACTTCTCCTCATAAACTCGCCCCACGTTCCGTTCCCTGTGTCTTCCTTGGCTATCCCCCAACACCAAAGGTTACCGGTGCTATGATCCCGTGTCCCGTCGGGTTTACACCTCGCGACACGTTTACTTTGATGAGCTTGTGTTTCCGTTTCAGCAGGTTCCACCTCACGGCAGCGTCGGGACACTGGCTGCGCCCGCGCCCCCTGCAGCGCCGGCTGCGCCCACGTCTCCTGCTGCGCCCGCGCCCCTTGCGGCCCCGGCTGCGCCCGCGCCCCCTGCGGCCCCGGCTGCGCCCGCGCCCCATGCAGCTGCATCTCTCAACGGTGTGCTCACCCGTGCTCGGACCGGCACTCGTCGTCCGAACCCGCGCTACACCGACCCCGCGTATGCGTACGCTACCTCTACGTCGGTGCCGTCTCCACTGCCCTCCTCCGCCCGCGCCGCCCTTCGTGATCCGCACTGGCTTGCTGCTATGCGCGAAGAGTTCGATGCTCTCCAGCGCAACCGCACATGGCAGCTTGTGCCCCGACCTCCTCATGCCAATGTCATCTCTGGCAAATGGGTCTTTCGGCACAAGACTCACCCGGATGGTTCTCTTGAGCGCCATAAGGCGCGCTGGGTGGTACGCGGCTTTCATCAGCGTGCCGGCGTGGACTTCACCGACACCTTCGCCCCGGTTGTCAAACCGGGCACGATTCGCGCCGTTCTTCAGCTTGCGGCCTCTCGAGCTTGGCCGGTTCACCAGCTCGATGTGTCCAATGCATTCTTGCACGGGCATCTCACTGAGCAAGTGTTCTGTCAGCAGCCTACTGGTTTCGTCGATCCCGCCTTCCCGGACCATGTGTGCTTGCTCTCCCGTTCTCTATATGGGCTCAAGCAGGCTCCTCGAGCTTGGTACCAGCGGATGGCGGGTTTTCTTCAGCAGCAGGGGTTTCAGTCTACACGGTCCGACGCCTCCCTGTTCGTGTACCACCAGGGCGCCGCCACTGCATACCTCCTTCTGTACGTCGACGACATCATCCTGACTGCTTCCTCGACGGCTCTTCTGCAGCAGATCACCGCGTAGCTCAGCGCTGAGTTCGCCCTCAAGGACTTGGGGGCCCTCCACTACTTCCTCGGCATCGAGGTCGTCCGCACCGCCACCGGGTTCTTCTTGCATCAGCAGAAGTATGCGCATGAGCAGCTGGAGCGCGCCGGCATGCTTAACTGCAAGCCCGCTTCCACGCCTGTCGACACGAAGGCCAAGGTATCCGCCGTTGAGGGCTCTCCGGCGTCCGATGCTGCCTTCTATCGCTCCGTCGTTGGCGGTCTTCAGTACCTCACCTTGACGAGGCCGGACCTTCAGTACGATGTTCAGCAGGTGTGCCTCCACATGCACGCTCCGCGTGACACTCATTGGGCACTGGTAAAACGGATCCTCCGTTACATCCGTGGCACCATGTCCATGGGACTCACCCTGACGGCCTCTTCCGATACCAGCCTTGTCGCCTACTCCGACGCCGACTGGGCTGGGTGTCCTGACACGCGCCGCTCTACCTCCGTCTACTGTGTCTACCTTGGTCCCTCCCTGATATCGTGGTCGTCTAAGCGACAACCCACGGTTTCACGCTCGAGCGCCGAGGCTGAGTACAGGGCTGTGGCTAACGCCGTTGCTGAGTGTTCCTAGCTACGCCAGCTTTTACAGGAGCTCCACTGCCCGGTTCCGAAGGCTACGATTGTCTACTGCGACAATATCTCCGCGGTGTATCTCTCGGCTAATCCCGTACATCATCGTAGGACGAAGCATATCGAGCTCGACATTCACTTCGTTCGGGAGCACGTCGCCCTTGGTCGTGTCCGTGTTCTACACGTTCCCACCGATCAGCAGTTCGCCGATGTGATGACGAAAGGACTTCCTACCTCGACTTTCGAGAGCTTCAGGTCCAGTCTTTGCGTCACTGGCGCCGCTTCGACTGCGGGGGGTGTTGAACGAATATGTATATGTATAGGTTTGGGTCTTGTATGTTGCACCTGTAGCGTCTCTCTCCCTTTGTATTCACGTGGAGACTAGACCCGGTCACACCCCTGTATCTATATATGTGCCTCGTGCACGATCAATCAAATCATCGTTGCACCAAATCACTTCTACAATATTAACCAGGCCCGTTGATATGCCATATGATGGGCTGATGGCGCTGTGTCGAGATCCATTGCACGCAATGCTCTACTTTTGTTCCTTTTTGCACTTCTGAAGTTCTCCCCCGTGATGGAGACGCGTGCTGCACGTACTGTATTTTCCATTAAGCTAGATGGCCATGTGGAACTTGACCTTGAGTATTTCCGATTGCACAACGACGCTTTCCTGCTGGCTCTTTTCCTGTATATGGTCGAATTTCTATACCGCGAAGAGCATCGCGTGTTCCACAAACAGTTCTGTTTAAAATGAGTAAGTCTCTCGGTCAGAGGATATCCCCAAGTCTCGCAAACGGAGAATAATTTTCTCACTTCGCCTTACTTTGAGGAGGAAGTAAGAAAAACTGTCTTCCAAATGGAGCATAATAAAGCGCCTGGTCCTGATGGTTTCCCAGCTGAATTTTATCAATCTTTGTGGGATGTCATCAAGGATGATCTTCTTGCTCTTTTTGCGGATCTACATGATGGGCAATTAGAGCTTTTTAGGCTCAACTTTAGTGAAATTATTTTATTGCCCAAGGTTAATGAAGCATAAAGGATTCAACAGTACCGTCCTATTTGTCTTCTTAACGTGAGCTTTAAAATATTCACTAAGGTTACCACGATCCGATTAATTTCGGTGGCTGATCATGTCATTAGACCTTCTCAAACTGCTTTTATGCAAGGACGGAACATTATGGATGGGGTTGTTGTCCTCCATGAAACTGTTCATGAATTGCATAGAAAGAAGTTGAATGGCGTCATCTTAAAGATTGACTTTGAGAAGGCCTATGATAAGGTTAAGTGGTCTTTTTTGCAACAAACTCTCAGAATGAAAGGCTTCTCTGATGAGTGGCGTGCGTTAATCAATAGTTTTATCTCCGGTGGAAGTGTTGCCACTAAAGTCAATGATGATGTAGGAAAATATTTCCAGACTAAGAAAGGACTTAGACAGGGAGATCCATTATCGCCAGTGCTATTTAATATAGTGGCTGATATGCTCGCTGTCTTGTTTGAACGGCAAAGTCTGAGGGCCAAATTGAAGGGATCATTCCTCATCTGGTTGATGGAGGGCTATCCATTCTTCAATACGCCGATGATACAATACTTTTTATGGATCACGACATGGACAAGGCTCAGAACCTAAAGTTAATTATTTCTGCGTTTGAGCTCTTGTCGGGTCTAAAAATAAATTTCCATAAAAATGAATTGTTCTGTTTTGGCAAGGCCCAAGATCATGTTGCAGAATATGCTGAACGGTTTGGCTGTGGCCAAGGCCAATTTCTAATTAGGTACTTGAGAATTCCGATTCACTATCGGAGGCTTACCAATGTTGAGTGGAAATTGCTTGAGGAAAGGCTTCAGATTAGATTAAGTAGTTGGAAAGGTAAATTGTTGTCCTTGGGTGGAAGATTGGTTCTCATAAATGCGGTACTGAGTAATATGGTACTCTATATGATATCTTTCTTCCAACTTCCCAGAGGAGTCTTAAAACGGTTGGATTATTTCCAATCAAGATTCTTCTGGCAAGGGTATTGTGAGAAGCGTAAATATCGGCTGGCTAAATGGAGTGTGTTGTGTCGGCCCAAAGATCATGGAGGACTTGGTATTCAAGATCTCCAGGTCAAGAATATGGCACTTCTCGGTAAATGGTTGTATAAGCTACTTACCGAAGAGGGCATATGGCAAACACTCCTTAAGAGGAAGTATATTGGCTCAAAGGCTTTATCTCAGGTTATTTGGAGACCAGGAGATTCGCATTTTTGGGCTGGTCTTATGGAAACAAAGAAGTTTTTCTTTCCATATGGTTCTTTCTCTATAAAGGATGGATCGGAAATTCGTTTCTGGGAGGATAAATGGTTGGGTAATACCACACTCCGAGAACAATATCCGGCTTTGTACAATATTGTGCACCACAAAGGCGATACTATCGCCAAGGTGTTGGAAAATTTCCCACCAAATGTGGAGTTCAGAAGAAGTCTCATCGGTCCCAGACAAGCCTCTTGGCAGGACTTGTTACAGCGTCTTGAGTTAGTTCAATTGACGCAGGGACCGGATGAATTTCGCTGGAATGGGAATGGTTCATTCTCAGTGGCTTCCATGTACAATGCTCTAATTCAGCCTAATATCCCGATCGATAATAACTCCAAGATATGGAAGATGAAGATACCACTGAGAACAAAAATCTTTGCCTGGTATCTTCGTCGGGGGGTTATTCTTACGAAAGATAATCTTGCCAAACGCAAATGGCATGGAAGTAAAAACTGTGTCTTCTGTCATCAGGACGAGACTATTAAACACTTATTTTTACAATGTAAGTTTGCTAGGTCTATATGGTCAGTCGTCCAAATTGGGTCTACCCTATACCCACCACGTAGTGTTGCCAATTTATTTGGTAACTGGCTCAATGGTGTGGATGTTAGGTTTAAACATCTTATTAGGATGGGAGTGATTGCAATTATTTGGTCACTATGGCTATGTAGAAATGACAAGATTTTCAATAATACTTCTTCTTCCTTTTTGCAGGTCATCTACCGGTGCACAGCTTTGCTTCGTTCATGGATACCGCTGCAGCGTGTGGAGCACCGAGACCTATTTATAGAGGTGTCTTCACGGTTGGAGGATACGGTGAGGGATATTTTCTCCCAACATGGGTGGCAGCGTGACCTTCGGCTAGATCCTCCTAGCTAGTTGTTGTTACCGTTCTTTGGACTATGTTTTATCTTTGAACCCTATTGTGTGGTTTTGTAATGGATTCGTGTGCGGCTGTGTGCATCTTAGTTATGCAGAGGCCGGGTCTATTGCGCAAGTAACAAAGAGCCCATTTTCGGAAAAAAAGTCTCTCAGTCAGTCAGGAGTCCTCGCACCGCTTATAATCTTATAGTACCATAGTGGAAACTGTTAGTGATGTATAGTCCCCTTTACTGTATATTTCCACTGTGTGAGGGGTTTCCCTGCATATTGTACCCATGTATATGTACTGGCCTTTGGCCCACTGTGAATACTGGTTGCTCATTCACAACATGGTACCAGAGCTCTAGGTTTAGCTCTTTGCATGCTGCAACTCCGTGCTCGATCCGCGCCGCGATGATCTTTTCGGCCCGCGCTGCTCCACCTTCTTCTTCACCTTCTTCTTCCTCTCCCGTTCTAGTTGGGAACGATTTTCGTTGGATTTGAGCTTTAAATCGAGCTCCTCCTCCAACATCTCGGCCATCTCTGGCCGGCCACGCTCAGGCCACCACCATCTTCGGCCGGCCTTGCCCCGGCTAGCCCTGCCCAGGCCGCAGCCAGCCCCGATCCGGCCGCTGCTATCCCGATCCGGTCGATGCAGCCCCGATCCGGCCGCAGCTAGCCCCGATCCGGTCGCTGCTTGCCCCGATTCGCCCGCGACAGGCCCCGATCCGGCTGCCCTTGACCGTGCCGGCCCTGGCCCGGCCTGCTTCGGTACTGTGCCGGTCCGCCCCTAGTCGGCCTGCATCTGCTCTCAGGCAGCAGCATCGTGAGCCTGTCTAGCAAAACAAAATTGTGCGGGAAGATGGCATCCTCTTCGTCTGGATATGTTAGTATTCCTCGGTGCCCAGTGATCTTTGATGGCACCAACTATGGGGAGTTTGCTACCTTTATGCGCATCCACATGCTCGATCTTCGGCTGTGGGGTGTTCTTACTGGCGAGGTCCCTTGTCTGCCGCACCCCCTGCTCTCGTGCCTCCTACACCACCGCCAGTGCCACAGGCCCTTGCTGATGATGCTCCTCAGGCTGCTTAGGAGGTTGCTAGGTCTGCCGAGCTTGCTGCTGATGAGGCTTACGAGCAGCAGGTACTTTCTTACTCAGAGGCTCTTGGTTCCTATCGGGATAGTCTCGCGACTTTTACTCAGTGGTGTGATGAGGATGCTAGGGTTGTTGCTGTTCTTTCTCAAAGTGTCCACCCACAGTTTGCTTCTGAGTTTATGGGTCTTGCTACTGTTGCTGAGATGTGGTCCCACCTTCTTCACCGCTATCGGCCTTCTGGGGACTCTCTGTATCTATCTGTGTTGCGACAGGAGCATGATCTTCAGCAGGGTGACTCTACTGTTGATGAGTTCTACACCCAGAGTGCGGCGATCTGGCGCCAGCTTGACTCCCTTCGCACTTGTGACGCCCCAAAACCGGTACCATGAGGATCCCAGCGAATCCGCCGAAATCCGCACGATATCGATTTTAGGAGACGCACCACCAAGCGCCTCGTACACGCCGAAGCATGCACGCGATGCGGGTGGAATCAATCACGAGCGGTAAAATTACAACAGGATTACAATAGAGCCCACAAGAAATATATATATTACAACAACTCCAACGAGTCAAGATACAAATATACAACATAAGATCCAAATCGTATAGAAGATCAAATATGTCCGAGTACGGACAAGATACAAATTTGGACTAAGAGTCCTGAAGATACCCAGTGCCATCCATAACCCTGCCCAGGCCAAGCCGGAAGGGTAACCTTGCTAGCGTCGTTATTCATCGTATCGATCTTCATACCTGCCCGGTTATATCCCGTAGAAGCAGCAATAAGTATGGGTTCGTACTTAACAAGACTTCAAGACGTATAAGCATTCGTCAACCAGTCGTCCTTTGTACTTGAGGCACGTAGGGGACTTAGAGGACGCAAGAGAAACGTCATAGGCAATATGGTGGGGTTAAGTGGCAGCGCGCAAGCACTAAAAACCTATAGAGACACTCTACAACAGTCGTCTAATCAGAGAAGATGAGAGAGCGCATAACTAACAGTTCTATACTCTGCAGATGTAACACAGCCGGTGTGTTCCCCCTCGCAAGGAAGTACTTACAAAGGCACTCACACGATTGATAAGTTTTAACCATTTATTATTGAAGTTGTGCTAACTTACTACAAAAGTTATTATGATTGAAACAACAGGTGTAAGTTGTCTATGGTCGAGTCATACAGCTCCAAGTCGTCCATAACCGCGGACACGGCTTATCGATAAGATGTACACCCTGCAGGGGTTGCCCAAATGTACCCACACGCACCGCTCGACCCACTTACGACAGGTGGATATCACGGCTCGCACTCTCCTTCACGACAACAATGTCCAGGAAGCCACCTAACCAAGTTGAACCCGTATCGAAGTCCGGCCGTATCTCCGAAGCGGACTTAGCTATGTGCGCCAGCGTGCTAGGTGGTTTAAACACACACTGGGGCGATAAACCACTTCACAGAGGCTCCGCGACCTATACGTGCACACCAGAAAACAAGGGATACAAGGCACCCAGGGGCTTCCCAAAGTAAATAAGTAACATGCTAGCATGCACGCAAACAACAAATGGTAAAACATTGCAAACTACTTGTGGCCACTGGACAAAGTTGTAGATTCCAGCAGTGGTCAAGGGGAGACCCATAAGCATACCCACGTGTGGTTAGAGCGCTCAGTAACAGATAACAAGAACTCGGGGTCCTAGATTTCATGGAAACACAAGTGAGCCGTCATAAAACGAGCAACTGACCCACCGATGCCTCCGCTAACAACTATCAACAAGTAACCATGATACCCTCAACAGATATAACCATAAACCCTGTGTCATGATTCCCAACTGATAACCCGATAAGATAGCTGTAACGGTAACGAGATACAAAAAGCACTAGCATGCACTACGCCTCACAAGGTAGACCCGAAACCAAACAATAGATGTAGGAGGTGGTGGTGGCAATATGGGCTGCTTGAGGTAACAGGTGGAAGGGACACGTGACAAGAACGCAACTCAAGGATAGCATGAGAGAGAAGGCAAAATAAAATAGGTGAGCGACTTCTGCAGGGGCAGGAGTATAAGGGAAATGCTTGCCTGTTAAAGCTTGCCGAGGAACATCCGGAGAACTCGTCGTATCTCACCGCACCACTTCGTGATCCTATCCGGGAAGAAGCAAATGCTGGAACACACAACACATGCAAGTCTTATTACTACGGAAGAAGAATCAGCATGATCAAGATGATATGCATGACATGGCAACGATGGTGCAATGCAACTTATCCAAATTAATCGGAGTCGGAACCCCGGGCAAACAAATTAGGTTGGAGTTGCATTTCTACCGACAAGGTTAAGGGTTGATTAACATGGCATAACTTGGCAAGGGTGAGCTACATCAAAATTAAACGGAGCGGGGAAACCTTAGGTGGATATCCGAAATACTCCGCATATTATGTGAGGTGACATGCACAAACTATCACGGTTCGATATGATGCGAGATGCAAACAAGCATATGGATGGCATATTAATGATCCTTGCATTTTTCTGAACATTTTTCATATATAAAGCATTTTATTCCGAGCTACGGATCATAAGATATGATTTTAGGGAGATTTGACAAAAGAAAAACAGAATAGAAAAAGAGAGAGAAGAAGACGGGCCGAATCCGGTACCTGCCAGTGTTGCCGGACAGTACGTTTAGATATGGATTTTCAGAGGATCCATGAGTTCTTGTCTAGACTTCGTCCCGAGTTTGAGCCCCATCGTGCCCAGATGTTTGCTCGGGGCTGTGTTCCTATCTCAGAGGTGCTGACTGAGCTTCATGCTGAGGAGACTCGTCTGTGTGGTGCTGGTCTACTTGGGACACTTTCTGTCCTTGCTGCTCAGTCTCTGGCTGCCCCTGCACCATCGCTTCCACCCACACCAGCGTCTGTTGCTACTGGAGGAGCTCGCCCCTCTCGCGGTGGAGGTCGCCCTCGTCCTCCTCGTTTCTGCACTCAGTGTCGGAGGCCTGGTCACCTTGAGTCCGATCGCTATCGAGGCGCCGAGCGCGTGCTTGCTCGTGCTCCACCTTCAGCGCCTGTCACCACCGGCTTCACTGAGCAGGATATTGCGAGGCTTCAGCGTCTTCTGGCCTCCTCTAGCTCTGCTTCGACGGGCACTGCTGCCTCTGCGGCTGTTTCCTCTACACAGTCAGGTACATCCTCATGGGTTCTGGATTCTGGAGCTTCCTTCCACATGTCGGCGGATTCTTCCTCTCTTTCTTCTCTTCGACCTCTACCTCTTCATGTTCATGTTTGTACTGCTGATGGTACTTCTCTTCCTGTTGCTGGTCGTGGCATTCTTTCTACTCCCTCCTTTTCCGTTCCTGATGTCTCTCATGTTCCCCGTCTTACCATGAACTTGTTTTCCGCTGCTCAACTTGCTGATTCTGGTTGTCGGGTCATTCTTGATCTTGATTCTTGTTCTGTTCAGGACACCCACACTCGGGCACTGGTTGGGGCTGGCCCTCGGTGCCGTGACTCCCAGGGACTTTGGGAGCTTTACTGGCTTCCTTCTTCTACCACCTCACCGACTACCCCACGTGTGCTTGCTGCTTCCACTACCGCCTCCTTTCAGCAATGGCATCATCGTCTTGGTCACCTTTGTGGTTCTCGCTTGTCGTCTTTGCTTCGTCGAGGTCTTCTGGGGCCTGTCTCAGGAGATATCTCGCTTCAGGGTTGTCAAGGCTGTAGGCTTGGTAAACAGAATCAGTTACCTTATCCTACTAATGAGTCTGTATCTCAGCGTCCTTTTGATTTGGTCCATTCTGATGTATGGGGTCCCGCTCCCTTTGATTCCAAGGGGGGCCAACACTACTATGTTATTTTCATCGATGATTTCTCTCGCCACACTGGGATCCATTTTATGACTTCTCGCAGCGAGGTTCTCTCGATATATAAGTGTTTTGCTACCATGGGCCATACTCAGTTTTCCATGCCTATACGTGTCTTTCGGACTGAATCTGCTGGTGAGTATATCTCCCAGCTGTTGCGTGGTTTTCTTGCTGAGCAGGGTACTCTTGCCTAGTTCTCCTGCCCTGGAACCCATGCCCAAAATGGCGTGGCTGAGCGCAAGCATCGCCACCTGATTGAGACGGCTCGTGCGATGATGATCGCTGCCTCTCTTCCTCCTCACTTCTGGGCTGAGGCTGTGTCTATTTCCACCTATCTCATCAATCTTCAGCCCTCCACAGCCTTGTAGGGTGGTATTCCTCTTGAGCGTCTTACTGGTCACACTCCTGATTACTCGACTCTTCGTCTTTTTGGTTGCGTTTGCTATGTTCTTCTTGCTCCACGCGAACGTACCAAGCTGACTGCTCAATCTCTGTTGAGTGTGTCTTCCTTAGCTATAGCCCTGAGCACAAGGGATATAAGTGTTGGGATCATATGGGTCGTCGGATCCGCATATCTCGGGATGTCACTTTTGATGAGTCCCGTCCTTTCTACCTGTGTCCCTCCTCCTCTTCCTTCTCGGTGGATGATATCTCTTTTCTCATGTTCCCTGACTCAGCTCCTCCTGTGCCTCAGGTCCCTGCTCCACCGAGTCTCTCACCACCTTCTCCTCCTTCGCCCACCAGACCCCCCTCTCCTCCCTCACCACCTTCCCCACCCTCCACACTCTCCTCTCCCATGTCACCTTCCTCGCCTACGGTTGTCCCTCCCTACCCTTTTCACTACTCCCGTCGTCCATGAGAGGATGATGTTGCTCCTCCTGACATGCCCTCCACCTCTGGTGACGTGGGCATTACCTTACGGGTAACCAATGTTGCCCTACCCTATATTTCCTAGTTGGAGGCCCATGAAGACACTCGGTGGCGAGATGGGCCGCTAGGACGATGCAACGGAAGATACCTTGGAGTACAAGACGCGGAAGGAGCCGAACAAGGAAAGTCTAGAGATAGATCTACTGTAAACCTAGTCGTACTCGACGAGGCCTCTTGAGACCTGGCCTCCTATATAAAGGCCAGGAGAGGGGCTGTCGAGGGACACACAATCAATCTTAGCGATTTTAGCCAACAAAAGCTTAGAGCTAGGTCTCCCTAGCGATTAGCCATCTCGACGAGATCTCAGCCGAACTATTCGGCACCCCATTGTAACCCATTATCATTATAATCAAGAACGACACGAGCAGGACGTAAGGGTTTTACCTCATCGAGGGCCCCGAACCTGGGTAAATCGCTCTCCCCGCTTGTCCGTGAACCGATGTCTCGTGTCGGCTTGCGGGATTCCACCAACCCTAAGCCCCTATCGGAGGGCATTGCCGAGGAGCACCCTCGACAATTGGCGCCGTCTGTGGGAACCCTGTCGGCACAAGATCGGTCATCGGCAGATCCAATCATGACACCGGCGACTTCACCGACCACTTCATCAGCAACTTCATCGACACCGTCATCGCCAAACCTGGGAAGCCCGATTCGGTTCGGCTCCTATGAGTTCACCCCACACAGAGATTCTTCTCGCCCGAACTTCTCAGATCTACAAGGAAACATGGAGATGACTTTCGGCAACATTCACTACAACGTCAACGCAGAAGGGATTCTTCGACTACTGGAATCGCCCACCTCCAGATCGACGAGTCCAAGCGCGTCATCATCATTCGACCTTTCGGCTGGCCTGACAGGCTCGACGAGTTTACCCGCGCCCTCGACTCCCCGCTCCGTGTCTTCCATGTCGGTAGGATCCTGAAGGAGATATGCCCTAGAGGCAATAATAAAGTGGTTATTATTTATATCTTTATGTTTATGATAAATGTTTATATATCATGCTATAATTGTATTAACCGAAACATTAGTACATGTGTGATATGTAGACAAACAAAGAAGTCCCTAGTATGCCTCTTAACTAGCTTGTTGATTAATGGATGATTAGTTTCATAATCATGAACATTGGATGTTATTAATAACAAGGTTATATCATTATATGAATGATGTAATGAACACACCCAATTAAGCGTAGCATAAGATCTCGTCATTAAGTTATTTGCTATAAGCTTTCGATACATAGTTACCTAGTCCTTATGACCATGAGATCATATAAATCACTTATATCGGAAAGGTACTTTGATTACACCAAACACCACTGCGTAAATGGGTGGCTATAAAGGTGGGATTAAGTATCCGGAAAGTATGAGTTGAGGCATATGGATCAACAGTGGGATTTGTCCATCCCGATGACGGATAGATATACTCTGGGCCCTCTCGGTGGAATGTCGTCTAATGTCTTGCAAGCATATGAATGAGTTCATAAGAGACCACATACCACGGTACGAGTAAAGAGTACTTGTCAGGAGACGAGGTTGAACAAGGTATAGAGTGATACCGAAGATCAAACCTCGGACAAGTAAAATATCGCGTGACAAAGGGAATTGGTATTGTATGTGAATGGTTCATTCGATCACTAAAGTCATCGTTGAATATGTGGGAGCCATTATGGATCTCCGGATCCCGCTATTGGTTATTGGTCGGAGTGAGTACTCAACCATGTCCGCATAGTTCACGAACCGTAGGGTGACACACTTAAAGTTGGATGTTGAAATGGTAGAACTTGAATATGGAATGGAGTTCGAATATTTGTTCGGAGTCCCGGATGAGATCCCGGACATCACGAGGAGTTCCGGAATGGTCCGGAGAATAAGATTCATATATAGGAAGTCATATTCCAAGTTTGGAAATGATCCGGTGCATTTATGGCAGGTTCTAGAAGGTTCTAGAAAAGTCCGGAAAAATGGCACTATGGAAGGTGGAGTCCCGGAGGGACTCCACTAGCATGGCCGGCCAAACCCTAAAGGGGAGGAGTCCAAGGTGGACTCCACCTTGGTGGCCGGCCAGCCCCACTCAAGGAAAGGTGGGAGTCCCACCTTGAGTAGGACTCCCCCCTTGAGTAGGTTTCCCACTTTTGGGAGGTTTTAGTGTTGGGGTCTTATTCGAAGATTTGGACTAGAACTCTTGGGGCTTCCACCTATATAATGAGGGGCATAGGAGAGGGGCTGATCACTTCAAGCCTCAGCCTTGGCCGCACCCCTTAGAGGGCCGGCGCCCAACCCCTCTCTCTCCCCAAACCCTAGCGGTCTCTCTCCTCCACCACATCCCGCACGCTTAAGCGAAGCTCCGCCGGATTTCTCCACCACCACCGACACCACGCCGTCGTGCTGTCGGATTCAAGAGGAGCTACTACTTCCGCTGCCCGCCGGAACGGGGAGGTGGACGTCGTCTTCATCAACAACCGAACGTGTGACCGAGTACGGAGGTGCTGCCCGTTCGTGGCGCCGGAAGCGATCGTGATCAAGATCTTCTACGCGCTTTTGCAAGCGGCAAGTGAACGTCTACCGCAGCAACAAGAGCCTCATCTTGTAGGCTTTGGAATCTCTTCAAGGGTGAGACTCGATATCCCCTCGTTGCTACCGTCTTCTAGATTGCATCTTGGCTTGGATTGCGTGTTCGCGGTAGGAAATTTTTTGTTTTCTATGCAACGTTATCCTACAGTGGTATCAGAGCCAGGTTTATGCATAGATGGTTGCACGAGTAGAACACAATTTTTTTGTGGGCGTTGATGCTCTTGTTATCTTTAGTTTGAGTACTTTGCATCTTTGTGGCATAGTGGGATGAAGCGGCTCGGGCTAACTTTACATGACCGCGTTCATGAGACTTGCTCCTCGTTCGACATGCAACTTGTATTGCATAAGAGGCTTTGCGGGTGTCTCGTCTCTCCTACTATAGTGAAGATTCAATTTACTCTTCTATTGACAACACTAGTATCACCGTTGTGGTTCATGTTCGTAGGTAGATTAGATCTTACTTGAAAACCCTAAACCACGTGAAATATGCAAACCAAATTAGAGACGTCTAACTTGTTTTTGCAGGGTTTGGTGATGTGATATGGCCATAATGTGATGATGAATATGTATGAGATGATCATTATTGTATTGTGGCAACCGGCAGGAGCCTTATGGTTGTCTTTAAATTTCATGTTGAGTAGTATTTCAAAGTAGTTGTAATAGTTGCTACATGGAGGACAATCATGGAGACGGCGCCATTGACCTTGACGCTACGCCGACAATGATGGAGATCATGCCCGAAGATGATGGAGATCATGTCCGTGCTTTGGAGATGAAGATCAAAGGCGCAAAGACAAAAGGGCCATATCATATCACATATGAACTGCATGTGATGTTAATCCTTTATGCATCTTATTTTGCTTAGATCGCGACGGTAGCATTATAAGATGATCCCTCACATTAATATCAAGATAATAAAGTGTTCTCCCCTCGTATGCACCGTTGTACGGCTCGTCGTTTCGAAGCATCTCGTGATGATCGGATGTGATAGATTCAACGTTCACATACAACGGGTGTAAGCCATGTTGCACACGCGGAATACTTGGGTTTGCTTGACGAGCCTAGCATGTACGGACATGGCCTCGGGACAACGGAAACCGAAAGGTTGAACACGAGTCATATGGATGATATGATCAACATGTTGATGTTCACCATTGAAGCTACATCATCTCACGTGATGATCGGTTTTGGTGTAGTGGATTTGGATTGTGTACCACTTAACAACTATGAGGGATGTTGTATTAAGTGGGAGTTCATTAGTAATTAGATTAAAACATGAACTAATTATCATAAACATAGTCTGAGTAGTATTTTGAATTAATTTTGTAGTATTGGCATCCGTTTTTCTACCATGCGCTAGTCTTGTAATTGAGATAGAAATACTGTTAAAATCTGACAAGAAACTTTACGGATTGGTACCGTATTGTTAAAGATCAAGAATTGATTAAGTCCTATTGCAAATTTTTAGTAAACCTCACATTGTTGATTCAAAGAGCTATGTTTTCAATTAGTACCTAAAGTTATCTTGTCTCCGTGAAACTTGAAGTTCAAATCAGTTTGAAAAGTAAGGAGCTGAAAATTTAGTTTTCGTAAATAATCAAGGTATGAGATATATGTGATATCTAAGACCTTATTGCAAGATGATAGAATATAATTTGGTGAGACTACATAAACTCATAAGTTTTATGGGAATGTACGAAGGTTGAAGACGCAAGGCGTCCCAATCCTCCAACTATTGGGGCACTAACAATATTCGCATATCCATGAAGTGATCATCCTTAGTATGCACCGTTGCTAAGACTCGTCGTTTCGAAGCATCACGTGATGATCGGGTGTTATAGATTCTACGTGTTCATACAACGGGTGCAAGCCAGATTTGCACATGCGAATATCGAGGTTATACTTTACGAGCCTAGCATGTACAGACATGGTCTCGAAAAGTCTTCATGATATGATAATATTATGAGTGAAATTGTTCATCATATTAAAAGGTTACTAATAGTGAAATCCGGAACACTTGTCATATGATGATCAACTTCAAAGTAAGAACCTCAAGGTTATTGGTATTTGACCAACAAACCTAGAAGTTATTGATGTTGAAGTGTTTTTCCGAATAATGAGGAAAGCTAAAAGAGAAACTACAAAAAGATTATTGGCGTAAAGAAAGAAAATACTAGAAAGTCTAGCTCAGGTGTATATAAATGATTTACATGTTATGAATGTATTCCTTGTTTGGTCACACAATGAAATTCTTGGGTATTAGTACCATATTGGTTGGTATGAAGTGTCATACAAAACAACGCAATACAAGAATACAATGGCCTAAGTGACTGACAAGTAATATGATAGGAATGCACGTTTGGAACAAAAATAAAGTGTTATTATGTTCATCGTTGGCATTCTATCTAGCCCTTAGAATTTATAATAAAGAACTTAATAATTGTTATTTTGCTCCGGTCAAATGAAAACAATGAGTTGTTCAAATTATGACATTACTCCATATACGATGGATAAGTTATTATAAATCTTAATGGTGAAACATACACAACATAATATCGACGCTAAAATGCCATAAGGCAAATGATTTGAATTCCACTTATTTGTGGAACCGCCATTTAGGTCATATTAGAAAGGAACGCATGAAGGAACTCCATGCAAATGGATTTTTGGAGTCATTTGATTTGTTGAATCGTTTGGCGCTTGCAAAATCTTTTCTAAAAAGTAATGACTGAAATACCATTCATAGGCCAAGAGTTGAACGGGCAATTAACTTAGTGAAAACATACATAATGATATATGTGGTTCACTGGGCATAGTTGTGTGCGGGAGATTCTTCTACTTCATGAAAACTTTCAACAATGAATTGAGTATATATGTGGATATATTCAATAAGGAAGAAGTTTGAAACATTTGAATGGATTCAAATAAATTTCAGCATGAAGTGGAAATCATCGTAATAGAAAAGTCAAATATCTATGATTAGATCATGGTGGAAATATTTGAATTAAGAGTTTTAGCGAACATCTAAGAGAGTTATGAAGTTGTTCTACAACTCACGTTTCTTGGAGTATCATAGTAATGATGAAGTATCCCAAAGACGTATCCAAACCTTGTTGGATTAATGATGAGATAAAATATTGATGCCATTATATTTTTTGTGGATTATGCTTTAGTGACTACCGCTTTTACACTTAATAGAGCATCATCATGATCCGTTGAAATGACACCATACGAGTTATGGCATGGGTATGAATCCTAATAGTCTTTTCTTAAAAAATTTGGTATGCATAGCATAAGTAAAAAAGTTTACAACCAAAATCGGATGAATGTCTTTGTTGGTTATTCCAAAGAATTGATTGGGAATTCTTCCCACTATGTAGACAAAGACAAAAGTGTTTGTCAATGTTTCTTACTTATTTCCAAGAAATTGTTTCTAGCGAAGTTTTTGAGTGGGAGGACAATAGAACTTGATAAGGTTTATGAACCTGAGCATAATGATCAGAGTAACGCAGCATCGGAATTGGTTCCGGAAGCGGCCACGACGATCATGGCTCCTATGACTACAAACTGTTTTAGCCATGGAGATCGAAGTACATATTGAACCTTGTAGGTATGGTTTACTTTGTGATCAAATAAATGATTTGTGGACAAAGGATTGATTTTGAACAATGATAAACCAACTACAAGCAAAGAAGTTATGATGGGCCCGGACTCCGTTAAAATGGCCATGCACCATGAAATCCATAATAGATGAATACTTTTTGAAAGTAAATGGATCTATAGACTTAGATGAAATATCTTTGAAGAAGCTCGACTTGTTGAAAAATTGTTTACGACAAAGTTCAAAGAGTTGACTACGATAAGATTAGATCTTCCGTAGCAATGCTTATAGTCTATGTGGATTATTCTAGTAATCACTACATATTTCTTTTATGAGATATGCTATTAGGATGGCAAAATACATTACTTATCAGAAGTATGTATTAAAGGTGTATACAAGATACAACCAAGAGTTTTGCTGGTCCGTGGAATACTAGATAGGTATACAAGCTTAAATTGGATGAAGTAAGTATCACGGAGTTGGAATCTTCAGCAGATGAAATAGTCAAAGAGTTTTTGATTTCATCAGAGACGATGAAGAGGCTTGCATTTGCAAGAAATTAAGTGGGAGCGCTAAGACACATTTATAATACTTTATGTAGGTGACATATAGTTGGCTATAAATGATGTAATTATATACTTGATTAAAAAGGTTTCATTGAGAATTAACTTCAATGAAAGGATATGGATCGAAACAAATTTAGTGTCAAGATCTATGAAGATAGATTGGAACACATAAATAAGTTTAAGTCAAAGTACATATGATGGATATTGAAGTAGTTCAATATAGAAATATTAAGAAAATGTTCTTGTCATGTGAAGGTTTAACAAGACTTGAGTGTATCCGACACTCAATGAGTAAAAACACATGAGTGATTATAGATCACGAATAATATGTACACAATCGGATATCATGTGCTATAAAGTGTTATGAGCATATACCGAATGATTCATATGATAATCATTGGACGACAGTAAGAATATCCTTGAGTACTTTAGAAGAACTAAGGATATATATATATATTTTTTGTATGAAGGAAATGACAAACAAATCGCTGTAAGGTGTTACACCGATATTGGTTTTGTCACATATAAAATATAATTTCAATCTCAAATTAGACTAAGTGTTGTTTAAAAGGTAGCACAATGAGCTAGAAGTTGTCTATGCTAGATTTAGAAGAGTTCTAAATATTGTGACGGATTCTACAAAAGAAGGCAGAGTATGTCATTATTTTGACAATGTCAAAGGATGTTAAGTCAAGAGGTTCTTTGAGAACTTGGTGCAGTTCCGACAGAGTCGAACTTTGAAGCTATATTGTGTGTGACAATATTAGTGACATATTTCAGACAACGGAATTAAGGTTCCACCGGAAGATCAAACATATTTAATGCCGACTCATTTGGAAATGAGTGATGCGTTGAGACGCAAATGAATTACAAAATACATACGTTTCTGAGCGTGTCAGATCCGTTGACTAAAAACATCTCCCGTGAGCAATACATGATAAAGCACCATAAGGCCAAGGTGTTATATCTTTACAAATGTAAACTAGATTATTGACTCTAGTGCAAGTGGGAGACTGGAAGGAGATATGCCCTAGAGGCAATAATAAAGTGGTTATTATTTATATCTTTATGTTTATGATAAATGTTTATATATCATGCTATAATTGTATTAACCGAAACATTAGTACATGTGTGATATGTAGACAAACAAAGAAGTCCCTAGTATGCCTCTTAACTAGCTTGTTGATTAATGGATGATTAGTTTCATAATCATGAACATTGGATGTTATTAATAACAAGGTTATATCATTATATGAATGATGTAATGAACACACCCAATTAAGCGTAGCATAAGATCTCGTCATTAAGTTATTTGCTATAAGCTTTCGATACATAGTTACCTAGTCCTTATGACCATGAGATCATATAAATCACTTATATCGGAAAGGTACTTTGATTACACCAAACACCACTGCGTAAATGGGTGGCTATAAAGGTGGGATTAAGTATCCGGAAAGTATGAGTTGAGGCATATGGATCAACAAGTGGGATTTGTCCATCCCGATGACGGATAGATATACTCGGGCCCTCTCGGTGGAATGTCGTCTAATGTCTTGCAAGCATATGAATGAGTTCATAAGAGACCACATACCACGGTACGAGTAAAGAGTACTTGTCGAGAGACGAGGTTGAACAAGGTATAGAGTGATACCGAAGATCAAACCTCGGACAAGTAAAATATCGCGTGACAAAGGGAATTGGTATTGTATGTGAATGGTTCATTCGATCACTAAAGTCATCGTTGAATATGTGGGAGCCATTATGGATCTCCGGATCCCGCTATTGGTTATTGGTCGGAGTGAGTACTCAACCATGTCCGCATAGTTCACGAACCGTAGGGTGACACACTTAAAGTTGGATGTTGAAATGGTAGAACTTGAATATGGAATGGAGTTCGAATATTTGTTCTGAGTCCGGATGAGATCCCGGACATCACGAGGAGTTCCGGAATGGTCCGGAGAATAAGATTCATATATAGGAAGTCATATTCCAAGTTTGGAAATGATCCGGTGCATTTATGGCAGGTTCTAGAAGGTTCTAGAAAAGTCCGGAAAAATGGCACTATGGAAGGTGGAGTCCCGGAGGGACTCCACTAGCATGGCCGGCCAAACCCTAAAGGGGAGGAGTCCAAGGTGGACTCCACCTTGGTGGCCGGCCAGCCCCACCTCAAGGAAAGGTGGGAGTCCCACCTTGAGTAGGACTCCCCCCTTGAGTAGGTTTCCCACTTTTGGGAGGTTTTAGTGTTGGGGTCTTATTCGAAGATTTGGACTAGAACTCTTGGGGCTTCCACCTATATAATGAGGGGCATAGGAGAGGGGGCTGATCACTTCAAGCCTCAGCCTTGGCCGCACCCCTTAGAGGGCCGGCGCCCAACCCCTCTCTCTCCCCAAACCCTAGCGGTCTCTCTCCTCCACCACATCCCGCACGCTTAAGCGAAGCTCCGCCGGATTTCTCCACCACCACCGACACCACGCCGTCGTGCTGTCGGATTCAAGAGGAGCTACTACTTCCGCTGCCCGCTGGAACGGGGAGGTGGACGTCGTCTTCATCAACAACCGAACGTGTGACCGAGTACGGAGGTGCTGCCCGTTCGTGGCGCCGGAAGCGATCGTGATCAAGATCTTCTACGCGCTTTTGCAAGCGGCAAGTGAACGTCTACCGCAGCAACAAGAGCCTCATCTTGTAGGCTTTGGAATCTCTTCAAGGGTGAGACTCGATATCCCCTCGTTGCTACCGTCTTCTAGATTGCATCTTGGCTTGGATTGCGTGTTCGCGGTAGGAAATTTTTTGTTTTCTATGCAACGTTATCCTACAGATCCGACGATCCTACATCTTCGGAGTTAACTTCGTACTACTGCTTGAACTGCGACACCAGGCACGGGCTGGGATCGAGCGACACGCCGTTCATCTGCAATGCCCAGCATTCATCGGGAGAGGACAGTATCGACAGCATCGTCCAAGGGACCACCCGAAGAACAGCACACCATCAGGTTTATGCCGCCAACAACACATGAAACACAAGGCACAGAGGAAACGGAGACCATACTCCTCGTTCCAGTAGACGGGCAAGTTTCGAAAACAGCGCCAGCAATCACGACAATGACTACACCATCGCGGACGAAGAGTGGGCAGCCGCCAGAGCAGCAGTACTCAACAACACACCGCTCCCCGCAGGAACCTCAGTCGGAACCCTCAATGCCTACCGCTCTATACTAGAGAAAAACCGGGAGCACCTGTCGAAGGAACAAGCCTCCCTCGAGAGACGCCTGTCTGCGGCAGATCGATCCAGTGAACGGCGAAGAGGCTCGCAGGCGAGCGCCTCTCGAAATACTCAAGTGGCAGGCAAACACCGGTCAAGGCTATCCAGACTATCGGAAGATGACGCCAGAGAAATCACGTCCAACCTAACCAAGTCCTTCATGACTACGGACACCGCAGGCATGCCACGGCCGAAAACCGTTGCAGGAGCAACTGTAAACCTTGCTGCATACCTCATCAACCAGCGCCCTGAAGGATCCATGGCTCAAGCTCATCGAGGCGCTTTGGAAAGTCTCGCGATACTGGGAAATAACCTAGTTCCACAAAAGGAAAAGACCACGCTGCCGGGTAGCGGTTTGAAGCATCATGCGAGAGACGCTCGGGATGAAATCACCCAGAGCAGGATCGACAAAGCAAGGCGACGACGCGCCGCTAGGAATGAGGATGACAGTGATTCTTCGGACGAGGATCAGGAGTACGATGGCGAGCTCAGGGGAGCCGACTGTCTAAGTCACAGAATCCGCGAGGCGATGCCGCCCAGGAAGTTCAAGCCTACGCCTACCGATGCTGCCAAATACGATGGGCAGGAGGAGCCAAGATCTTGGATAGACGACTACCTGCAGACTGTGATTCTGCATAAGGGGAACCAAATAGCAGCAATGCAGTGCTTGCAGCTCTATCTCAAAGATTCAGCGCGAGCTTGGCTAAGGGGGCTGCCGAAGGGTTCCATCAAATCATGGGACGACCTAGTAGACGCCTTCGTCGCCAATTTCCAAGCAACGTACAAGAGACCCGTCGGGATTGAAGAGTTACGGAACTGCCAGCAGAAGCAGAAGGAGTCGATGCGCTCATACATCGGGAGATTCACTAAGCTCCTAAACGCTGCCGAAGATGTATCTGTCGACAGAGCAATCAACGCTTTCAGTGATGGCATCCGGCGTGAGAGCTACATAGAAGAACTCGGACGCAAAAAGCCTAAAACCATAACCAAATTAATGGAAATCGCCAACAGCTGGGTGATGCGTGTAGTTGACACGTCCGTTGGGAACCCCAAGAGGAAGGTGTGATGCGCACAGTAGCAAGTTTCCCTCAGTAAGAAACCAAGGTTTAATCGAACCAGTAGGAGTCAAGAAGCACGTTGAAGGTTGATGGCGGCGAGATGTAGTGCGGCGCAACACCAGGGATTCCGGCGCCAACGTGGAACCTGCACAACACAACCAAAGTACTTTGCCCCAACGAAACAGCGAGGTTGTCAATCTCACCGGCTTGTCGTAACAAAGGATTAGATGTATAGTGTGGATGATGATTGTTTGCGTGAAAACGAGTAGAACAAGTATTGCAGCAGATTGTATTCAATGTAAAAGAATGGACCGGGGTCCACAGTTCACTAGAGGTGTCTCTCCCATAAGATAAATAGCATGTTGGGTGAACAAATTACAATCGGACAATTGACAAATAGAGAGGGCATGACCATGCACATACATGATATGATGAGTATTGTGAGATTTAATTGGGCATTACGACAAAGTACATAGACCGCTATCCAGACATGCATCTATGCCTAAAAAGTCTACCTTCGAGTTATCATCCGAACCCCTTCCAGTATTAAGTTGTAAACAACAGACAATTGCATTAAGTATGGTGCGTAATGTAATCAATAACTACATCCTTAGACATAGCATCAATGTTTTATCCCTAGTGGCAACAACGACATCCACAACCTTAGAACTTTCCGTCACTCGTCCCGCATTTAATGGAGGCATGAACCCACTATCGAGCATAAATACTCCCTCTTGGAGTTAAGAGCAAAAACTTGGTCGAGCCTCTACTAATAACGGAGAGCATGCAAGATCATAAACAACACATAGGTAATAGATTGATAATCAACATAACATAGTATTCTCTATCCATCGGATCCCGACAAACACAACATATAGCATTACGGATAGATGATCTTGATCATGTTAGGCAGCTCACAAGATCCGACAATGAAGCACATGAGGAGAAGACAACCATCTAGCTACTGCTATGGACCCATAGTCCAGGGGTGAACTACTCACTCATCACTCCGGAGGCGACCATGGCGGTGAAGAGTCCTCCGGGAGATGATCCCCCTCTCCCGGCAGGTGCCGGAGGCGATCTCCCGAATCCCCCGAGATGGGATTGGCGGCGGCGGCGTCTCGCAAGGTTTTCCGTATCGTGGCTCTCGATGCGGGGGTTTCGCGACGGAGGCTTTAAGTAGGCGGAAGGGCAGGTCAAAGGGCGTCACGAGGGGCCCACACGACAGGGCCGCGCGGCCGGGGGCCGGCCGCGCCGCCCGGTGTCCGGCCACCTCGTGGCCCCACTTCGTCTATCCCTCGGTCTTCTGGAAGCTTCGTGCAAAAATAGGACCCTGGGTGTTGATTTCGTCCAATTCCGAGAATATTTCCTCACTAGGATTTCTGAAACCAAAAACAGCAGAAAACAGCAACTGGCTCTTCGGCATCTCGTTAATAGGTTAGTGCCGGAAAATGCATAAATACAACATATAATGTGTATAAAACATGTAGATATCATCAATAATGTGGCATGGAACATAAGAAATTATCGATACGTCGGAGACGTATCAGCATCCCCAAGCTTAGTTCTCGCTCGTCCCGAGCAGGTAAACGATAACAAAGATAATTTCGGAGTGACATGCCATCATAACCTTGATCATACTATTGTAAGCATATGTAATGAATGCAGCGATCAAAACAATGGTAATGACATGAGTAAACAAATGAATCATAAAGCAAAGACTTTTCATGAATAGTACTTCAAGACAAGCATCAATAAGTCTTGCATAAGAGTTAACTCATAAAGCAATAAATCAAAGTAAAGGTATTGAAGCAACACAAAAGAAGATTAAGTTTCAGCGGTTGCTTTCAACTTATAACATGTATATCTCATGGATATTGTCAATGCAAAGTAATATAACAAGTGCAATATGCAAGTATGTAGGAATCAATGCACAGTTCACACAAGTGTTTGCTTCTTGAGGTGGAGAGAGATAGGTGAACTGACTCAACATAAAAGTAAAAGAAAGGTCCTTCAAAGAGGAAAGCATCGATTGCTATATTTGTGCTAGAGCTTTGGTTTTGAAAACATGAACAATTTTGTCAACGGTAGTAATAAAGCATATGTATCATGTAAATTATATCTTACAAGTTGCAAGCCTCATGCATAGTATACTAATAGTGCCCGCACCTTGTCCTAATTAGCTCGGATCACCAGGATTATCATCGCAATACACATGTTTTAACCAAGTGTCACAAAGGGGTACCTCTATGCCGCCTGTACAAAGGTCTAAGGAGAAAGTTCGCATTGGATTTCTCGCTTTTGATTATTCTCAACTTAGACATCCATACCGGGACAACATAGACAACAGATAATGGACTCCTCTTTTATGCATAAGCATGTAGCAACAATTAATGTTCTCATATGAGATTGAGGATATATGTCCAAAACTCGAAACTTCCACCATGATTCATGGCTTTAGTTAGCGGCTCAATGTTCTTCTCTAACAATATGCATGCTCTAACCATTTAAATGAGTGGTAAATCTCCCTTACTTCAGACAAGACGGACATGCATAGCAACTCACATGATATTCAACAAAGAGTTGATGGCGTCCCCAGAAACATGGTTATCGCACAACGAGCAACTTAATAAGAGATAAAGTGCATAAGTACATATTCAATACCACAATAGTTTTTAAGGCTATTTTGTCCCATGAGCTATATATTGCAAAGGCGAATGATGGAAATTTTAAAGGTAGCACTCAAGCAATTTACTTTGGAATGGCGGAGAAATACCATGTAGTAGGTAGGTATGGTGGACACAAGTGGCATAGTGGTTGGCTCAAGGATTTTGGATGCATGAGAAGTATTCCCTCTCGATACAAGGTTTAGGCTAGCAAGGTTATTTGAAACAAACACAAGGATGAACGGTGCAGCAAAACTCACATAAAAGACATATTGTAAACATTATAAGACTCTACACCGTCTTCCTTGTTGTTCAAACTCAATACTAGAAATTATCTAGACTTTAGAGAGACCAAATATGCAAACCAAATTTTAGCAAGCTCTTCGTATTTCTTCATTAATGGGTGCAAAGTATATGATGCAAGAGCTTAAACATGAGCACAACAATTGCCAAGTATCAAATTATTCAAGACATTTTAGAATTACTACATGTTGCATTTCCCGATTCCAACCATATAACAATTTAACGAAGAAGATTCAACCTTCGCCATGAATACTATGAGTAAAGCCTAAGGACATATTTGTCCATATGCAACAGCGGAGCGTCTCTCTCTCCCACACAATGAATGCTAGGATCCATTTTATTCAAACAAAAACAAAAACAAAAACAAGCCGACGCTCCAAGCAAAGTACATAAGATGTGATGGAATAAAAATATAGTTTCGGGGGAGGAACTCGATAATGTTGTCGATGAAGAAGGGGATGCCTTGGGCATCCCCAAGCTTAGACGCTTGAGTCTTCTTAAAATATGCAGGGGTGAACCACCGGGGCATCCCCAAGCTTAGAGCTTTCACTCTCCTTGATCATATTGCATCATTTCCCTCTCTTGATCCTTGAAAACTTCCTCCACACCAAACTCAAAACAACTCATTAGAGGGTTAGTGCACAATAAAAATTTATATGTTCAGAGGTGACATAATCATTCTTAACACTTCTGGACATTGCATAAAGCTACTGGACATTAATGGATCAAAGAAATTCATCCAACATAGCAAAAGAGGCAATGCGAAATAAAAGGCAGAATCTGTCAAAACAGAACAGTTTGTAAAGACGAATTTTAAAGTGGCACCAGACTTGCTCAAATGAAAATGCCCAAATTTAATGAAAGTTGCGTACATATCTGAGGATCACGCACGTAAATTGGCATATTTTTCTGAGCTACCTACAGAGAGGCAGGTCAAAATTCGTGACAGCAAAGAAATCATATCACGCGCAGTAATCCAAATCTAGTATGAACCTTACTATCAAAGACTTTACTTGGCACAATAATGCACAAAACTAAGATAAGGAGAGGTTGCTACAGTAGTAAATAACTTCCAAGACTCAAATATAAAATAAAAGTACTGTAGTAAAAACATGGGTTGTCTCCCATAAGCGCTTTTCTTTAACGCCTTTCAGCTAGGCGCAGAAAGTGTATATCAAGTATTATCAAGAGATGAAGCATTGACATCATTACCAGGGGTGTTGGGAGTTTTCTCAACCATGCATAGTATGTTGGATACATAAGTTTCAGTGGCTCCCTTTTCATTAGTCTTGGGCCTACTACTCTCATCAAACAAATTTTCAGGAACAAGCCAAGCATAATTATCATCTAGAGCTTCATGCATCGCTAGGAGCTTACATGGTATTGGTGCCTTAATCTCCCCACTATCATTAACATTATTAGTATACTTAATTCTATCCATATCCATTTTTTCAAGTGTTCTTTTAAAGTCGGTATAAAAGCCAAGCCTATTATGCTTAATAAAAACTTTTCTAGCTTCTTTAGCTATATCTTCAAATTCTCGCACTAAGACTTTTAGAACAAAATCTCTCTTCTCTCCCCGCTCCATATCGAAAGTGTAAGAAACATGTGTTGTATCATGGGGTTGAGACTAATAAATCTAGCTTCCATCATGCGTACTAAACAAACAGAGGCATCTTCATAAGTAGGGACAGACTTTTGCAAGGGGTATATCTTTAAGATCTTCATGCATACTAACATGGGTGAAAAATTCTTCTATATTATCTCTTCCAATTATAGACCCTTGTCCCACAGGTATATCTTTTGCAGTAAAATTAAAAGGAAACATGTTGAAATAAGTAAAGCAAATGCAAGTAACTAATTTTTTTTGTGTTTTGATATAATGAGAATGCAAACGAGATAATAAATAAAGTAAAACTAGCAACTAATTTTTTTGTGTTTTGATATAATGCAGCAAACAAAGTAGTAAATAAAATAAAGCAAAAACAAAAACAAAGTAAAGAGATTGGATTGTGGAGACTCCCCTTGCAGCGTGTCTTGATCTCCCCGGCAACGGCGCCAGAAATTTGCTTGATGCGTGTAGTTGACACGTCCGTTG
Organism: Lolium rigidum; assembly: GCF_022539505.1. Classification (NCBI taxonomy): domain Eukaryota; kingdom Viridiplantae; phylum Streptophyta; class Magnoliopsida; order Poales; family Poaceae; genus Lolium; species Lolium rigidum. The sequence goes on along the minus strand of NC_061513.1, from coordinate 185,960,933 downwards.
GGAACCCCAAGAGAAAGGTGTGATGCGCACAGTAGCAAGTTTCCCTCAGTAAGAAACCAAGGTTTAATCGAACCAGTAGGAGTCAAGAAGCACGTTGAAGGTTGATGGCGGCGAGATGTAATGCGGCGCAACACCAGGGATTCCGGCGCCAACGTGGAACCTGCATAACACAACCAAAGTACTTTGCCCCAACGAAACAGCGAGGTTGTCAATCTCACCGGCTTGCTGTAACTAAGGATTAGATGTATAGTGTGGATGATGATTGTTTGCAGAAAAACAGTAGAACAAGTATTGCAGCAGATTGTATTCAATGTAAAAGAATGGACCGGGGTCCACAGTTCACTAGAGGTGTCTCTCCCATAAGATAAATAGCATGTTGGGTGAACAAATTACAGTCGGGCAATTGACAAATAGAGAGGGCATGACCATGCACATACATGATATGATGAGTATTGTGAGATTTAATTGGGCATTACGACAAAGTACATAGACCGCTATCCAGCATGCATCTATGCCTAAAAAGTCCACCTTCAGAGTTATCATCCGAACCCCTTCCAAGTATTAAGTTGTAACAACGGTACAATTGCATTAAGTATGGTGCGTAATGTAATCAATAACTACATCCTTAGACATAGCATCAATGTTTTATCCCTAGTGGCAACAAGACATCCACAACCTTAGAACTTTCTCGTCACTCGTCCCGCATTTAATGGAGGCATGAACCCACTATCGAGCATAAATACTCCCTCTTGGAGTTAAGAGCAAAAACTTGGCCGCAGCCTCTACTAATAACGGAGAGCATGCAAGATCATAAACAACACATAGGTAATAGATTGATAATCAACATAACATAGTATTCTCTATCCATCGGATCCCGACAAACACAACATATAGCATTATAGATAGATGATCTTGATCATGTTAGGCAGCTCACAAGATTCGACAATGAACCACATGAGGAGAAGACAACCATCTAGCTACTGCTATGGACCCATAGTCCAGGGGTGAACTACTCACTCATCACTCCGGAGGCGACCATGGCGGTGAAGAGTCCTCCGGGAGATGATTCCCCCTCCGGCAGGGTGCCGGAGGCGATCTCCCGAATCCCCCGAGATGGGATTGGCGGCGGCGGCGTCTCGCAAGGTTTTCCGTATCGTGGCTCTCGGTACTGGGGGTTTCGCGACGGAGGCTTTAAGTAGGCGGAAGGGCAGGTCAAAGGGCGTCACGAGGGGCCCACATGACAGGGCCGCGCGGCCAGGGGCTAGGCCGCGCCGCCCTGGTGTCTGGCCACCTCGTGGCCCCACTTCGTCTATCCCTCGGTCTTCTGGAAGCTTCGTGCAAAAATAGGACCCTGGGCGTTGATTTCGTCCAATTCCAAGAATATTTCCTTACTAGGATTTCTGAAACCAAAAACAGCAGTAAAACAAGAATCGGCTCTTCGGCATCTCGTTAATAGGTTAGTGCCGGAAAATGCATAAATACAACATATAATGTGTATAAAACATGTAGATATCATCAATAATGTGGCATGGAACATAAGAAATTATCGATACGTCGGAGACGTATCACTGGGCTGATGGCGAAGACAACGTGCGAAGGCCACTGTGGTGACCCTGCATACCACTGCATGTTGTAGTATGCCAGTCGTTGATATAACATTCGCGAAGTACCATTCCGCAAATATTACATCCCTCAGAGTAGTACAACAGAACATAGCAGGGTCCATAACTCATTCACATATTATTACAATCATCATACACAAGTCGTCTCGGAGCTCCTCTTGGGTCCTAAGAGGATAACTCCCGGGTTCGAGGCGAACCCAACTTAACTTACAATACCATTGTCTTATTAAACTAAACATTTATTTAATCGAGCAGCTCGAAGTAAGAGTTTGTGCTGCTCGGATACTACTACTACTCCTCGGATATCCCTAGGCTTGTTCTCCTCCGGAAGCCTCCCGGATCCGTAGACGATGATGTAGTCTACGCCTTCCACTCCTCCCGAAAGGTCCGGTTCCTCGTAGCCTATGATCTCGGCTCCATCATTGCTCGTCGTAGTCCTCCTCCAGACGGTTCAGACAATCTAAGCATGGGGTTTAAGAGTGGTATGAGTACGAGCGTACTCAACAAGTTCATTAGAGGTAAGAGGTGTTTAATGCACTAGCTACGATATTAGACCAGAAAGTCCAATACCAATGCAAGTTTTGATAAACATTTCTTCAAGAGATTGCTTTTATTTCAAAGAGCTATGTCCGTCGGCCTTCACCGGTTTACTAGAACTTCATGGAGCTCCTTTCCGGCCGCGTTCGCAGCTCCTCAATCCCGGAACAGGGAGTGACGAGTCACGCTTCTTTACACTCTGCAGAGGTGTGTTGCTTTACCCATAAGAGATCTTAACCTTGGTGCCAACCGGGCAGCTTTCCCGTCCACACTTCCTTTGGTGTGAGGCCCGGTATAAGGTCTAGCCAATCATGTTCCTCCGCTACCTCGAACACCCACCCTTTGTTGCATGCGCCGACCCTGGGTCCACGTCGGTCCCATTATTCCCGTAATTTCGGGGTGGACCCCGACCACGACAACGGTGCTTGGGCTCTTACCATACACTCCTACGCCGGTGGCTGCAACCCATCATAGACCGCATTACCGTGGGGAATTAGAATGGGATCCCCACCCTCCGGTTGTTCCGCAAGACACAACCGCTACGGCAAGCAATGCTTTACCGTGGGGAATTAGAATGGGATCCCCACCCTCCGGTTGTTCCGCCGGACACAACTCGCTACGGTAAGCGCATCCGTTGATGAACGAGAGGTGGAAACACTTTTGACTACTCCGTCCCACTCCGGATCTTATGGTTAACACGGATATTACGGCACAAGAATCACCGGCGACATTTGTTGTTTAATCCTAGATGGATATAAACCCTTGCAATGGAACCTCCACCATATCAACACAATCCATGGTTCCATTGCCCACCACATAGTCATATTCATAATTATGAAAGTAGTGGTTTTGGTTTTTATGCAATAGTGATAACCATAGTACTTTGCAAGTAATTTGATAGAAATAATCAAATGACATGAGCAAGTGATGAACTTGCCTCGAACACCGCAAAGCTCTGCAGCTTGGTAGGTATGGACCGACCCTTGTCCTCTTGTTCTGAAAAATAGCATCATTGTCCGATAAGGGCAATGGTTAAAGAAGCAATTATGCATGATTCCATTTTTAGGGTTTGTTTCCCCCTTCCGATGTCGTTATTATTTCATGTAAGAGGTTAATACTAAGAATAGTTTGGGGATACTTGATTTTAAAGTAAAATACAACCTTGAAATGTTGTCAAGGTGTTTTTAGAGCCCAAATGATTTTATGGACTTATTTTCATTATTGAAAATAACATGTGTGATTTAAATGATTAATAATTCATCAAATTTGAACTTATTCTAGTTTATCTCCAAAAATTCCATTTCATATTTTATTATGATAGAGAATTTTATTCTGAGTGGTTTTCAGATTTTTCATTATTTTTTTAGAGCTATTAATAATTTTCTATAATTATTCAAAGTTTCAAGCATTTTTTATTTGTTTGTGAAAAGACAAAAACACCCCCGGGCCCACCGTCGGTGCAACCCGGTGGGTTAGGTCGAACCGACCGGCCCGGTCCGGCTCGACCAGCCCCACTCCTCTCTCTTCTCCGCACGCGTGAACGAACCCTAACCCTAACCCGCTCCGGCGACCCGCGTCGCCTCCGCCGTCCGCCGCTCGACTCCGGCGAGGCTCGCCGGACTTGGCCCCCGCCGTGGTGCGCAATCAACGCGACACCCGACGGCGGTCAATCCTATCCGCGTCGATCCGACGCGGGCGACCCGTCGCTCTCGGTCTCGTCCCCGTCCGGTGCTAGGGTTACGGGATCCGCGGGATCCCGCCGCTCCCGGCGCTCGTGGTGCTTGGACTCCGCCCCGGCGTCGCCGCCGTGGTGCTGGCGGTGCTGTGGTGCCGCCATGGCCAGGCTTGGCCTGGCGCCGCCGCGCTCTGGCGTGTGCCGCCGTGGCCGCCATGGCCGTGCCCACCTGCTCGACCACGGTAAGTGTTCCGCCGCCCCTTTCTCCCCGTGCCTCTCTTCTTCTTCCTCCAGTATCCTCGACCATAGCTTCCTCCTTGTGGAGGTGCTGGCCGTGTTTAGCTACTGTGTCGTTGCTTGTGAATCTTGCTATGCTTAGCTTACTCGCTCGTCGCCATAGATCCCGAGCCTTGCTTTGCCGTGTCTGTTCTTGCCCTTCGCTTAAGCGTATGCTGCTTACTATGCTGTGATTACCATGCTTCTGTGCTTCTTGGCTATTCTGTTCATTGTAATCTTTGACTGTGTCCCTCTTGTGATTGCTCATGAGCATCCAGTGATGCTCATGGCCTACTGGCATGCTTCTATTCATGTTTACTGTTATTAGAGCATTCTGTGTATGCTTAATCTTGTCCCTGGCTTGATTGTGGTGGTTAATCCTTGCATACTTGCAAGTACCGTTGCCTTTGAGCTAGTTCATTTAGTTCGTATTCATGATTATGCTCCATTGAGCTGTGCCGTTAGCTTAGCAAAGGTGATTCAGATGATGGATTGACATGTGCTTTTCTTGTAGATTGTGATCCTTTGGTTCATCAAGCCTTTGATGTGCTTCCGGATACAATTATAAAACCCGATGCTCTTATCTCGTGATGCAAATGTTCAGCTTAATTAATTATCTCGTTCACATGTGAATTGCTTAAAATGCATTCTAGCATGCCATAGCATGCTCTAGCAAGCTTCTGGTGATCATATGATCACCAGTTGCTTGTAAAAGCTGCTCTTTGGTGACTGTGGCTCACTGTTGCTCACTCAATGCTGTGTGTGTATCACACAGGCTTAACCTGGTGTGTATTGTTGTTGGCTTATTCATCTGCTGTTGCTTGCACTGATCCATTGGATCACTGCAAAGCCCTGGTGCTGTTATTTATTTGTTTTGTTCACTTATCTGTGTTGCCTGAATTTTACCGAAGTGGATAAGTGATGTGAGCTCGTTGTGCGGCTTGTGATCATCCAATTAATTGTGACAGGGCTAGATGGATGCCAACTCTCGGTTGAGTGCCCTAGCCCTTTACTCGAATCCAAGTGGATAATGAGGTATAGTCCTTGTGTCTGGCTCGTGGTTGAGGTGGCCCTGACAGCACTTGTGTTGCTGTCTTGGTTGCTCCCCTATCTATGATTTACTATGGTTTGTGTTGGCTGGCTGGAATAGTTGTTCACTGGCCTGATCCAATCTTGGACTACCAGTGGCTTTTGGTGTTGAGAAATTTATATAGACAAAGATTTGTCTATAGTCTGATGGCCTAGCTAGCTGTAGGTGCTTAGTAAGTGATTTAGGCTAGCTATGGTTTCATTCTTAGCTGGATTCCTCTAGTTATGCATAGATTTGCATAACTGTTGTTCCCATAGAATGTTTACCTAGTGGTCTTATCCATCTGTGCCTGCACCAAATGGCTTGGCAGCCAAATGATGACACACACAGGGTAATCTACCCTTCTGTGCTCCAGTGATGCATTGTATGCTTATTTATGAGCAAGATATGATCTTGCTCAGGCTTTTGTGTGGTATACCTCACTCCAGCTCCTAGAAAATGAGTGTTGGTGTAGAGGTTTTGCTTCTGGTGGTCTTTTGCTTGCCCTCGCTCCTCCTAGCAAGCTTGAAGTCTTGGTTTAATTTCCGGTGATTGTGAATAGATGGAACAGCTCTAGCTGTTCACCTGTTCTTGGTGTTCTTGGCTGTTCTTGGTGTTCTTACCACTCGCCGTCTGTCGATGGATGAGCAAATGGCTAGGGTTTGAGCACGTAAAAGCTTAAATATGGTGCTCCTCTTCTCTCCTCGGTCGACAAGCAAGCCTCCGGTCACTTTGGTGACTCACTCGTCGCTCGTGTGTGTGTTGTGCCACATGCACAAGCAGTGGCTTGGTGGTGAGCATGCACACCTGTCGTGTGTGCCGCTTGTGTGTGTGTGTGCACCGGATCATGTGAATCCGGCTCGGAGAGGATCAGCTCGGCAGAGCTGTGATATTATCCACCATTTTTAACTTCTTTCTAATCGCCAAGTGGCTTTGCCACTTGGCATAATTTCTTCTTCTGCTTTGTGATTTTGTGCAGGGATCAAAAATGGATCAAAATGGGCTTGGAGTTCATCAAGTTCAAGATCAAATGAAGATGATCTTGTAGAATTTAGTCTAGGCTCATTAAATTGTAATTTTTCTTTATTTTTATCTTTCTTTAATTCTCGCCCATTTATGTAATGTGTTGTAATTCATTTATTTCCATTGTGAATAATGTAAAGACATTGTAATGTGTGTGATGATCAATAAAGCTCAAGGTTTTCTCTAATGAGCTTTACTTTATTATAATTGTCCATCTTGTTTATTATTGATCATTTACTTAATGAATTTCCTCCATTTAATTATTTAAAGTAATTATTTAATGTTTGAATTTGAAATTCAAATTCAACCTTGGTCCGAATTCAACCATGTCATATCATTTAGAATTCAATCAAGTAAACCCTCCTCTCTTATCTCAAAACCCTAAACTAGTGAAGTAAGAAACAAGTCCGTCGCACTCTCGAAACCCTAACCCCGTGAGGAGTCGAGAGAGAAACTTGTTCCCCTTCGATGCAGCTTTTGTTTAAAAGCGCGAAATTTCCCTGAATTTACTATGCAATGCACATCCCTTTCTAAAATCTACCCCTCGATCGTCTCTAAACCTCGGGACATTACAGCCTTCCCCCTTAAAGAAAACTTCGTCCCGAAGTTGTGGTTGTAATACCTGAACAGCTCGGGGTATGTTTTCCTCAGGTCTTCCTCTTTTTCCCAGGTGGCTTCCCTCTCGGGGTGGTGTTTCCATTGAATCTTGCAATACTTGATTGCCTTGTTTCTGAGTTGTTTCCAGCTTTCCTCGAGAATCTTGGCTGGCTTCTCGATATATGTCAAGTCTGGTTGTAATTCCAGCTCATCATGTGATATTGGTTCATCTGGGGTCTTCAAACACTTTCGGAGTTGCGACACATGGAATACATTATGAACTTGAGCTAACCTTCCGGGTAGATCCAACTCAAAGGCTAAACCTCGATTCTGACTTAGTATCTTGAAGGGTCCTATGTATCTAGGGCTCAATTTTCCTTTTACTCCGAATCTCTGAAGTCCTTTCATCGGGCTTACCTTAAGATATACCATGTCTCCAACTTGTGGCTCCCACGTCCTTCTCTTCTGATCGGCGTAACTCTTTTGTCGGCTCCGGGCTATCTTGAGCTCTGTCTCTCGATAATGTCAATGATTTGTTGTTTTTCCTTGACATAATCGGGGTTGAACTCTTTGCTTGCTCCGGCTTCATACCAACATATGGGTGATCTACACTTCCTTCCATACGAGCTTCAAATGGTGCCATCTTGATGCTGCTTTGATAACTATTGTTGTATGAAAACTCTGCTAAAGGTAGATGCTCCTCCCATGATCCTCCGAAGTCTAGGGCACAAGCCCTAAGCATATCTTCTAAAATCTGATTGGTTCTCTCAGTTTGTCCGCCTGTTTGTGGGTGATACGCGGTACTATAATCCAACTTGGATCCTAAAGCTTCGTGAAGTTGCTTCCAGAATGCTGATGTGAACACGGATCCTCGATCCGATACGATCTTCTTAGGCACTCCATGCTTACTCACGATCTCTTTGATGTAAAGATCGATAAGTTTCTCTCCTTTATCCTGCTGGTTTACCGCTAAGAAGTGTGCACTTTTCGTCAACCGGTCCACGATTACCCATATCATATCCTTCTTTTTATTGGTCATGGGTAGTCCGGTGATGAAATCCATCCCTATTTCCTCCCATTTCCACTCGGAATAGGTAGAGGTTGTAACTTCCTCGCCGGACTCGATGTTCAGCCTTCACTCGCCGATGTGTATGGCATTCCGCAACATATTGTGCTATCTCTCTCTTCATATTATTCCACCGTAATAGTTCCTTTAGATCCATATACATCTTTGTACTTCCCGGATGTATGGAATATGGTGTTTGATGAGCTTCTCGGAGTATTACTTCCTTAATTTCAGCAATATCCGGAACGCAAATTCTTTTCTGGAACCATAATGATCCAGATTCTCCACGATGAAATTCTGATGGTCTTCCCTCATCTATTCTCTTCATCTCTTCTACAATGAATGGATCGTCCAACTGACCCATCATTATCTCATTCTTCAGATTGACATTCAACTCATCGGCTACTTGCAACGCCGATAATCCTTCATGGGCTTCCTTCTCCCAAAGTTGTATTTGGGCTTGACTTATTTCCTTCCTCAACTCCGGTGATATTTCTTGTTCTACTCCTCCGGTACTCTTTCTACTCAGGGATCTCGCTACAACATTAGCTTTCCTCGGTGTGTAATTGATTGTCGGATCATAATCCTTAATCAATTCTAGCCATCTTTTCTCGCCTCATATTGAGTTCCTTCTGAGTGAAGAAATATTTGAGGCTTTTATGATCGGTATAGAGCTCACACCTAGCTCCATAGAGAAAATGTCTCCATGTTTTAAGTGCAAATACGACCGCTGCTAATTCCAAATCGTGTGTTGGATAGTTCACTTCATGAGGTCTGAGTTGTCTCGATCCATAAGATATCACTTTCCGATCTTGCATGAGTACACAACCCAATCCATGTTTGGATGCGTCACAAGTACACGGTGTAGTCCTTGCCGACTTCGAGAACCGCTAACACCGTGCCGTGGTGAGTTTCTCTTTTAGAGTTTGAAAACTTTTCTCACACTCCTCCGACCACACGAATGGTGTGTTCTTTCTTAACAGCCTTTGTCATTGGTCCCGCTATCTTGGAGAATCCTTCAATGAATCTCCGATAATATCCTGCCATTCCTAGGAATCCTCGGATCTCCTTGACAGTCTTCGGTGCTTCCCATTCTAGAACTGCTGCTACCTTGCTCGGGTTGACAGCGATTCCATCTTTGCTAATGACATGACCAAGAAATTCCACTTGATCTAGCCAGAATTCACACTTACTAAGCTTGGCATAGAGTTGATGTTCCCTTAGTGTTTGCAACACTAACCTCAAATGATCGGCATGCTCTGCCTTGTTCTTGGAATATATCAAGATATCATCGATGAATACGATGACAAACTTGTCTAGATAAGGCATGAAGATCTTGTTCATGAGATTCATGAATCTTGCTGGGGCATTGGTTAATCCAAAAGGTACTACAAGGTATTCATGGTGTCCATACCTTGAGACAAAGGCAGCTTTCGGAACGTCCTCCTTCTTGATCTTTATCTCGGTGATAACCGGATCTTAGATCAATCTTGGAAAAGACTCCCGCTCCTCTAACCTCGATCAAATAGATCTTGTATCCTTGGAAGTGGATACTTGTTCTTGATTGTGACGTTGTTCAGATTTCGTAGTCTCCGCACATCCTTCTTCCTCCATCTCTTTTATCCACGAAGATCACAGTGTGATCCCCATGGTGAAACACTCTCCCGAATGAATCCCTTTTGTTCCAAGTCATCCAATTGCTCCTTCAAGCTCTTTTAATTCCTTAGGCCCCATCTTATATGGTGCCTTGGCAATCGGAGCTCGTTCTCGGGATTAGGTCGATAGTAAATTCTATCTCCCTATCCGGTGGCATACTGGGTAATTCCGCAGAAACACATCCCGGAATTCATTTACTACAGGTATATCTTCTATCTTTACCTCCTTCATGCTATTCAGTTCGTAGTTCAACTTCAATCTGTGTGTGTTTGTCTCCTTGATAGATCATTCTACTTCCATCGGGACTTTTCAAAGACACCGTCTTGTTTACACAGTCGATCAATGCTCCATTAGCTTCTAACCAGTTCATACCAAGAATGACATCAATGTCCTTCATCGGTAAAATGAACAGGTCCGCGTCAAACGCGCACTTGTTGATCATAATGACTTGTTTTTGTTTGGCCTGGGTTACTACTATCGTTCCCGACATATTCCCCTAGTTCTGAAACACAAGATGATACTCATAATTACTCCATGCGCAAGTTTTCTGAGCTCAACATTGTGCACAGAACTAGTCACGCAATGGAAATCAAGAAGCAAATCCAAATCATACAAAACATATACCCCGTATATACATACATAAGTGGTCTTATTACAATACTCAAGTCGATGTGAGTATGCAACTCACTTATTAAAGTATATGTACAAATTTATACAAATGTTACAAACTATAATACACGTGGTACTTGTGTATTATAGCCACGCCTCCCTTGGTGGTCTTCTAATCAGTCTTCACTCCCGGTACATTCCAGGCTTCCATCCAGTCGAACGTGTCGTCCTCCTGATAGACCCTGGAACATAAGGTCTCCCCGTTGGCTTGTAATCCGAGTCTGATGATGATCCTAAGGAGAAATCAGTGTTCATGAACTGATCGTTGAGTGCATCATAATCCACCCATCGGGTGTACTCTCCCGTAGCCCCACCATAAGGATTACCAAAACCCATACCCGACTCAACCTGTGTCGGATATCCTCCATCCACTCCTTCATTACTAGGATAACTCTGGTTTTGGGTTGTTGCGTCATCATTCATCTCTCCATCATAGTACGCAGTAGTACTATGGGTTCCCGTATCATCTCCCCAACGCCAACCCCTGGAATTCTCGATTGGAGTCTCGGAACGCTGATTGTTTCCGGATTCCTCGCCGCCTTCGTATCCCCCATAGGAACTACCCGTATAGTTCCCGGTGTAACAGGTGTAGGTTCACGTGCAAGTGGATCAAAACCGATGTAGTCACCACCTGAATAAACCGGTGTGTGTACCACATTCTCCATAGGTTCTTTGCCCCTACTCTCCTCCTTGGGTTCGATGAACTCCTCAAGCATCGTATCAATAGCTCCTATCGGATGATTATTCAACCGAAAGAGTAATGATATGAAGTTACGGCCGTTATCCATATATTTGGCTGCTTCAGCGGGTTTACTTTTGGCATATTTGAAATGGTTCAGCATGGGATCATTATCTTCCTCCATATGAGGAATGTGGCTGAATTCGGAACCCATAAGCGCTTTCGTCTTATGCTCCCGAATGTCTGTTATGGCTCTCATAACAGCTATATGGTAGGCTGTATTGGTTGTCCTCGCTTCCCCAGCGGGCATGACTACGCTCATTCCCAAAGATTCGGGAAGTCGCAGTCCTACTCGCACTTGGCCAACACCGGACCATCATAAAACATGTACTTCTTTACTCGGAATCCGGGGATCACACCCAAATTCCAATAGCATGGCTCGTAAGATATCGCCAAGTCCTCCCCGGTACTCGTTCGACGTTGAATCCATAACTTTCACGTTTCTCCCTGGTCGTGAACTTGCCATGTTGGCCGTAGAATAGAAAGATTATGAGATTAGTAATAATGCATCATAATAGAGATAATAAAGAATTATCGCACTAAAAGATATGGTTGTTGTATTCTCAATTGAATATACACCATATTTTTAGAGAACTCTTTACTAATCCTATTTGACTCCTAACGTTTTAGTCCCATTTACTAGGTTCCAACCTAAGGTCAAAGCTTTTGCTCGATACCAACCGTGGTGACCCCGCATACCACCGCATGTTGTAGTATGCCGGTCGTTGATATAACATTCGCGAAGTACCATTCCGCAAATATTACATCCCTCGTAGTAGTACAACGTAACATAGCAGGGTCCATAACTCATTCACATATTATTACAATCATCATACACAAGTCGTCTCGGAGCTCCTCTTGGGTCCTAAGAGGATAACTCCCGGGTTCGAGGCGAACCCAACTTAACTTACAATACCATTGTCTTATTAAACTAAACATTTATTTAATCGAGCAGCTCGAAGTAAGAGTTTGTGCTGCTCGGATACTACTACTACTCCTCGGATATCCCTAGGCTTGTTCTCCTCCGGAAGCCTCCCCGGATCCGTAGACGATGATGTAGTCTACGCCTTCCACTCCTCCCGAAAGGTCCGGTTCCTCGTAGCCTATGATCTCGGCTCCATCATTGCTGTCGTAGTCCTCCTCCAGACGGTTCAGACAATCTAAGCATGGGGTTTAAGAGTGGTATGAGTACGAGCGTACTCAACAAGTTCATTAGAGGTAAGAGGTGTTTAATGCACTAGCTACGATATTAGACCAGAAAGTCCAATACCAATGCAAGTTTTGATAAACATTTCTTCAAGAGATTGCTTTTATTTCAAAGAGCTATGTCCGTCAGCCTTCACCGGTTTACTAGAACTTCATGGAGCTCCTTTCCGGCCGCGTTCGCAGCTCCTCAATCCCGAACAGGGAGTGACAGGTCACGCTTCTTTACACTCGCAGAGGTGTGTTGCTTTACCCATAAGAGATCTTAACCTTGGTGCCAACCGGCAGCTTTCCCGTCCACACTTCCTTTGGTGTGAGGCCCGGTATAAGGTCTAGCCAATCATGTTCCTCCGCTACCTCGAACACCCACCCTTTGTTGCATGCGCCGACCCCGGGTCCACGTCGGTCCCATTATTCCCGTAATTTCGGGGTGGACCCCGACCACGACAACAGCTTGGGCTCTTACCATACACTCCTACGCCGGTGGCTGCAACCCATCATAGACCGCATTACCGTGGGGAATTAGAATGGGATCCCCACCCTCCGGTTGTTCCGCAAGACACAACCGCTACGGCAAGCAATGCTTTACCGTGGGGAATTAGAATGGGATCCCCACCCTCCGGTTGTTCCGCCGGACACAACCGCTACGGTAAGCGCATCCGTTGATGAACGAGAGGTGGAAACACTTTTGACTACTCCGTCCCACTCCGGATCTTATGGTTAACACGGATATTACGGCACAAGAATCACTCGGCGACATTTGTTGTTTAATCCTAGATGGATATAAACCCTTGCAATGGAACCTCCACCATATCAACACAATCCATGGTTCCATTGCCCACCACATAGTCATATTCATAATTATGAAAGTAGTGGTTTTGGTTTTTATGCAATAGTGATAACCATAGTACTTTGCAAGTAATTTGATAGAAATAATCAAATGACATGAGCAAGTGATGAACTTGCTCGAACACCGCAAAGCTCTGCAGCTTGGTAGGTATGGACCGACCCTTGTCCTCTTGTTCTGAAAAATAGCATCATTGTCCGATAAGGGCAATGGTTAAAGAAGCAATTATGCATGATTCCATTTTTAGGGTTTGTTTCCCCTTCCGATGTCGTTATTATTTCATGTAAGAGGTTAATACTAAGAATAGTTTGGGGATACTTGATTTTAAAGTAAAATACAACCTTGAAATGTTGTCAAGGTGTTTTTAGAGCCCAAATGATTTTATGGACTTATTTTCATTATTGAAAATAACATGTGTGATTTAAATGATTAATAATTCATCAAATTTGAACTTATTCTAGTTTATCTCCAAAAATTCCATTTCATATTTTATTATGATAGAGAATTTTATTCTGAGTGGTTTTCAGATTTTTCATTATTTTTTTAGAGCTATTAATAATTTTCTATAATTATTCAAAGTTTCAGCATTTTTTATTTGTTTGTGAAAAGACAAAAACACCCCTGGGCCCACTTGTCGGTGCAACCCAGTGGGTTAGGTCGAACCGACCGGCCCGGTCCGGCTCGACCAGCCCCACTCCTCTCTCTTCTCCGCACGCGTGAACGAACCCTAACCCTAACCCGCTCTGGCGACCCGCGTCGCCTCCGCTGTCGCCGCTCAATTCCGGCGAGGCTCGCCGGACTTGGCCCCCGCCGTGGTGCGCAATCAACGCGACACCCGACGGCGGTCAATCCTATCCGCGTCGATCTGACGCGGGCGACCTGCTGCTCTCGGTCTCGTCCCCGTCTGGTGCTAGGGTTACGGGATCCGCTGGATCCCGCCGCTCCTGGCGCTCCTGGTGCTTGGACTCCGCCCTGGGTCGCCGCCGTGGTGCTGGCGGTGCTGTGGTGCCGCCATGGCCGGGCTTGGCCTGGCGCCGCCGCGCTCCGGCGTGTGCCGCCGTGGCCGCCATGGCCGTGCCCACCTGCTCGACCACGGTAAGTGTTCCGCCGCCCCCTTTCTCCTGTGCCTCTCTTCTTCTTCCTCCAGTATCCCTGACCATAGCTTCCCTCCTTGTGGAGGTGCTGGCCGTGTTTAGCTACCGTGTCGTTGTCTGTGAATCTTGCTATGCTTAGCTTATCGCTCGTCGCCATAGATCCCGAGCTTGCTTTGTCTGTGCTCGTTCTTGCCCTTCGCTAAGCGTATGTCGCTTACTATGCTCGTGATTACCATGCTTCGTGCTTCTTGGCTATTCTGTTCATTGTAATCTTTGATCGTGTCCCTCTTGTGATTGCTCATGAGCATCCAGTGATGCTCATGGCCTACTGGCATGCTTCTATTCATGTTTACTGTTATTAGAGCATTCTGTGTATGCTTAATCTTGTCCCTGGCTTGATTGTGGTGGTTAATCCTTGCATACTTGCAAGTACCAGTGCCTTTGAGCTAGTTCATTTAGTTCAGATTCATGATTATGCTCCATTGAGCTGTGCTGTTAGCTTAGCAGTGTGATTCAGTGATGGATTGACATGTGCTTTTCTTGTAGATTGTGATCCTTTGGTTCATCAAGCCTTTGATGTGCTTCTGGATACAATTATAAAACCTGATGCTCTTATCTGTGATGCAAATGTTCAGTTAATTAATTATCTGTTCACATGTGAATTGCTTAAAATGCATTCTAGCATGCCATAGCATGCTCTAGCAAGCTTCTGGTGATCATATGATCACCAGTTGCTTGTAAAAGCTGCTCTTTGGTGACTGTGGCTCACTGTTGCTCACTCAATGCTCGTGTGTGTATCACACAGGCTTAACCTGGTGTGTATTGTTGTTGGCTTATTCATCTGTCTGTTGCTTGCACTGATCCATTGGATCACTGCAAAGCCCTGGTGCTGTTATTTATTTGTTTTGTTCACTTATCTGTGTTGCCTGAATTTTACTGAAGTGGATAAGTGATGTGAGCTGCTGTGCAGTTGTGATCATCCAATTAATTGTGACAGGGCTAGATGGATGCCAACTCTCAGTTGAGTGCCCTAGCCCTTTACTGAATCCAAGTGGATAATGAGGTATAGTCCTTGTGCTGACTCAGGGTTGAGGTGGCCCTGACAGCACTTGTGTTGCTGTCTTGGTTGCTCCCCTATCTATGATTTACTATGGTTTGTGTTGGCTGGCTGGAATAGTTGTTCACTGGCCTGATCCAATCTTGGACTACCAGTGGCTTTTGGTGTTGAGAAATTTATATAGACAAAGATTTGTCTATAGTCTGATGGCCTAGCTAGCTGTAGGTGCTTAGTAAGTGATTTAGGCTAGCTATGGTTTCATTCTTAGCTGGATTCCTCTAGTTATGCATAGATTTGCATAACTGTTGTTCCCATAGAATGTTTACCTAGTGGTCTTATCCATCTGTGCCTGCACCAAATGGCTTGGCAGCCAAATGATGACACACACAGGGTAATCTACCCTTCTGTGCTCCGGTGATGCATTGTATGCTTATTTATGAGCAAGATATGATCTTGCTCGTGCTTTTGTGTGGTATACCTCACTCCAGGCTCCTAGAAAATGAGTGTTGGTGTAGAGGTTTTGCTTCTGGTGGTCTTTTGCTTGCCCTGCTCCTCCTAGCAAGCTTGAAGTCTTGGTTTAATTTCTGGTGATTGTGAATAGATGGAACAGCTCTAGCTGTTCACCTGTTCTTGGTGTTCTTGGCTGTTCTTGGTGTTCTTACCACTGGCCGTCGTCGATGGATGAGCAAATGGCTAGGGTTTGAGCACGTAAAAGCTTAAATATGGTGCTCCTCTTCTCTCCTCGGTCGACAAGCAAGCCTCCGGTCACTTTGGTGACTCACTGCTGCTGTGTGTGTGTTGTGCCACATGCACAAGCAGTGGCTTGGTGGTGAGCATGCACACCTGCTGTGTGTGCTGCTTGTGTGTGTGTGTGCACCAGATCATGTGAATCTGGCCTGGAGAGGATCAGCTCGGCAGAGCTGTGATATTATCCACCATTTTTAACTTCTTTTCTAATCTGCCAAGTGGCTTTGCCACTTGGCATAATTTCTTCTTCTGGCTTTGTGATTTTGTGCAGTGGATCAAAAATGGATCAAAATGGGCTTGGAGTTCATCAAGTTCAAGATCAAATGAAGATGATCTTGTAGAATTTAGTCTAGGCTCATTAAATTGTAATTTTTCTTTATTTTTATCTTTCTTTAATTCCGCCCATTTATGTAATGTGTTGTAATTCATTTATTTCCATTGTGAATAATGTAAAGACATTGTAATGTGTGTGATGATCAATAAAGCTCAAGGTTTTCTCTAATGAGCTTTACTTTATTATAATTGTCCATCTTGTTTATTATTGATCATTTACTTAATGAATTTCCTCCATTTAATTATTTAAAGTAATTATTTAATGTTTGAATTTGAAATTCAAATTCAACCTTGGTCCGAATTCAACCATGTCATATCATTTAGAATTCAATCAAGTAAACCCTCCTCTCTTATCTCAAAACCCTAAACTAGTGAAGTAAGAAACAAGTCCGTCGCACTCTCGAAACCCTAACCCCGTGAGGAGTCGAGAGAGAAACTTGTTCCCCTTCGATGCAGTTTTTGTTTAAAAGCGCGAAATTTCCCCAGAATTTACTATGCAATGCACATCCCTTTCTAAAATCTACCCCTCGATCGTCTCTAAACCTGGGACATTACAGCCACGCCAGCACAGCGACGACGAAGACGATGACCAGCCGAAGCACGACTCGGGTGGCCGAAGGGATCGTCACAAGAGAAGGAAGAACCGCAACTATGATGACAACAACATGGTAGCCGCAGGGTACTCTGATCGACAGGATGACCGATATGATGACAGAAGAGACGACCGGTAGGACGGTAATCGAAACAACTCCGGAAACCGTGGCAATTATAAACCACGGCAGCAGAGGGCCCCTGAACTGCCTTACGCTGAGCAGATCAACGCCCCCTGTTACTTGCACTCGTATGTCGACTCTAAAGACGGAAAAACGAAGTCGAGTCACCTGCTCAGGGACTGTCGGCAGTTTATTGACATGCACAAACTCATCCAGCAGGCAGACCAGCAACCGCTACCACCATCACCTCCACCTCCACCGCAGCATCAAGTCCAGCAGGCCCAATCTCATCAACCCAACGAGGCGTTTCCACCACCACGGGGCAGATGAGCATGATCCACAGGACAGGTGTCTCAAGAAGAGAGATGAAGAAGCTCACCCGAGAGATTAACCTAGCAGAAAGCATCATGGCAAACATCCCCGAGTATGTCGAGTGGTCCTCTCAGAACATTACGTTCAGTCAAGCAGATCACCCGATGACCATACCAAAACCAGGACACGCCGCTTTAGTAGTCGAGGCACAAATCGGGGGGTTCAAGATGAGCAAAGTTTTCATGGATGGTGGAAGCGGATTAAACCTGATATTCGTCGACACAATCAAAAGTATGGGGATCACCATGAAGATGCTAGAAGAAATAGACACCTGCTTCCATGGGATTCTTCCAACTGCACCGGGCTACTCTCTTGGCAAAGTTTACCTGAACGTCGTCTTTGGCAAAACCGACAATTTCAGGAAGGAGAAGATCGAGTTTGAGGTAGTGAACTGGGAGTCACAGTATCACGCCATACTCGGGAGACCAGCTTATGCCAAGTTCATGGCTGTGCCGCACTATGCATACCTCAAGCTGAAAATGCCTGGGAACAATGGGACAAACATCACAGTCTATGGAAGTTTCTCACGCTCGGACAATTGTGATCGCGACTTTCAAAGGATTGCTGCGAAGTTTGGGTCACAACGATTGTCAACCCTTTGCCCAAGCTGTCGATACAAGAAATCAAGGAGGAAAAACATGTCATGGAAACCAAGAAGAAGCCAGCCGACCTTGCTCTTGAAGCTTCGGCAGCGGAAGCTTCGGCAGCAAAAGCTTCGGCAGCCGATGGCATAGAAGGCACAGGAGACAGCAAGACGTTGGCAACCACTGCCCAGACCCCTGGTGAAGTCAACAACGCCATAGCAACCACTAACGTGGTGAAAAAGGCAGAAGATGAGAAGAACCCCTTCCTTGCTTAAGCAATTTATTAGCGTTTAATTTTTTCCTTTATATCAACAGGGCCTTCCTTTTCACCCTCTAGTCTCGTGCTTACCTTATTAATAAGAACTTAAGTTTCGATCCTTTGTTAAGCATTGCCGTATTTCAAAAACATCTAAGCTGCATCACTATGTAAACATAGTACGAGGCAGAAGATCGTGCTCCAAAAGAAAAGCCTCTACGAGTGCCAAAAGATACAAAACAAACAAAGGTGTTAACCTTTTCCTCTGCTATAGATGCCTCTACGAGTGCTGAAAATAGCAAGAGTTTTTGAAATACACACAACCCACGTTCGATGTTTTACTTATGGAAATATCAAAGAACAACGGGCTCATCGGCAGAATCATTGCACCCGAAAAATTCGGGAGTGACTGTCGCAACATACATCGGTTGAAAGCAAAGTTGCACATACAACGGGTTTAGCAAGACCTGCAACACGAGCTGATCACTCAAACAATTGCTGACCAACGAACACGAAAAATTCTTAAGCGGACAATTAAGATTTGCTCCCTCAAAAATCGCCAACGGCATCATTACGGTAAAAATACATATACATGTATCTACCGAGTAAAAATTCTTGGCTCAACAATCCTAACACTTGGATAAGGCAGTCAAACTAACCTATTTACAACCCTAATCCACGAAATCACCCTTGTGGAGCTTCTCTTTCTTCAGGTACCCTTGAATGCCCTTCAAGCTTGTCGACGATTATATTGGCAGGAAGCAATACCTTCGGATACAAAGTATCGAAGTCACCAACAGTGTTGGCAATAGCAAGAAGATCCGCAGAGGGGTACCGCGCAAGCACAAGGGATGGCGTCAACCTGGCCCCTGCGAAAACCTGAGCTCGTACCAAGTCTTGAATCTTCTTGGCATTCCCAAACTCAGACATCAAAGACAGCAGCGTAGGGGGAACTGCGTTTAAAGGGAACATCGTCTTCCAAACCACCCTCATAGCTTTGTAGCACTTGTCGAAGAAATGGTGGACTTGCTGAACCCGATCCCGAAATTTTGCGACAGATCGAAGCCTTCGAGTGTTCCCGCCGGATAATCTCTTCGGATGAGGATAGTCGGGTTAAAGCATGCACTCGTTCGTGAATCCGCTTGTTCTCTTCCGCACGGTTCAAAGCTATGACCGGCAAAGGAATCAATAAAGGATCGGACAAGGCGTTGTTGACAAAAGGGCAAAGGAATCGGGAAGCTTACGAGTTCAAACTCTCGGTAGCTTTATGTAGCTCAGTAAGAGCGTACCGCTCCACTTCGGCTGCAATCTCGCTCTTCTTATTGATAATAGTAGCTAAAGCATAAGTGCTGCGCAGGTCCTTTTCCATCTGAGTGATCCGATCCTTCATACGCTGGATCCGATCACCCTCAGGAAGAACACCCGAAGAGTCTTCGACAAATGAGGGCGCTGGGAAGACCTACAGGAAACAACGTTAAAAAGGATGACGGATATGGTACAGCTGAGCATCCGAAGTAACTCCCATCGGGAGAAGTGCAAGTAGAAATATCATAACAAAGGTGTGCTAACAACATTGCTAGCACGAAGTTTATTACAAGCATAAGTTTTGCAGCAGAACAATGTTTCACATCAGCTCGAGCATAAGTTTGTTACAAAAATCAAGGGGCTTGGGTCTGAGTCGATAAACTGGGTCCAGCCGACGACTTCCTTGACGAAACTAGCTCAAGGAGCTGGCGAGCACAAGTAAGAGCAGACGATTTAAAGGCGCTTAAGTCAACAAACTGCCAATCTTGCTCTTTCGGCAGCTCCTTAGTCATTTCTTCGATGTCACCCTTAAAGCCGTAACCCATCATAAGCTGGAAGGCAAGGAGGGCACCATAGGTGCGCGAAGTACGCTTGAATACCTCGATAACCTCCTTGGTGTCAACCGCGAAGGCATCGATCAGCTGCCCCAGGGTTTTGTCCTGCTTGATCTTGGGGAAAATCATCAGGTGCATCCGCGCCAGGGCACCTTTTCCTTTTTCAAGAAGCTCCCGCGTAAGCTGGTGGGAGGCGAGAGCCATCGACACACCATTTGCCGGAGAGTTGTTTGGAACTTTGTCCAAGGCAGCGGCAGGGATGTTGGCAGTTTCTGCGTGAGAAAAGAAGGAAAAAGATCGTTAACAGAAGATCGAATTCATGAAGTATGATAATCAACAAAAAAGTGTGGAAAGGATTACCAAGCAAAGCTAGCGAAGATTGGCGAAGGAGTTCATCCTTTTCGGCTGCCTGAGCTTCAGCAGCCAACCTTGACGCCTCCTCCTCCTTCAGCTTTTCCTTCAGCTCACCCAGCTCCTCCTTCAAGGAATCAATTTCTTGGCGGGCCTTGGCAGCTATCCTGACTGCACCTTCCAACTTCGAGGAAGAGGATTCGACTTCCTTCTGCAGTCGAACCTTGTCTGCCTCCAGGGAAGTGAACTGGGAAGCGAAGGCTTCTAAAGAGGAAATAACACCTCGAAGATCCTTAAGGGAAAAAGGATGTTTTGTAAAGAAGCGTTAGAAAAGGCACATTTCAGGAAATCCACGATGTATGTAAAAAGGACTTACAGAAGGAGGAGTCGTGGTGGTGGCAGGAGCATCTTTCCCCTTGGAAAGGGAAGAAGCAGTCGATGCCTGAGCCGTGGGAGCCGCCTTAGGAGCTGAGGCTTCGGAAGCAGCAGCGGCTGGCGGAATAGCATCAGATCTGGCCTTCTTAGGCGGAGGCTCGGCGAAACCTTCGTCACTATAAAAAGGAAATGGTCGACAGAAGTTACGAAAAGAATGCAAGGAATAAAAGGACAAGCTATGGCATTAGGGAAGAAAGCGCATACATGTCGAAGAGATCGTCTTCGTCGGCAAAGCCGCCGGTTGATCTCTTCGCGGGTGAAGCCCTGGTCGCCTCCACAGCTGCATTAACAAAGGCATCACGATCAGCGTCATCGTTGCGCACTGATCCCTCTGTATCGCAAGCATCGTCGGCTGTAGGAGGAAGATCGGTGTGAACGGTTTCGGAATCTATCGGATCATCATGTTCGCTCTCTGGGCCTGCGTGTTCAACGGCGGGAAAATCAACAGGAACTGAGGAGCCTCTTCCCTCAGAAGTATCATTTGGCAAATCATGTAAGTTTCCAGAGGCTATGGGGGTCTGTCGAAAAGAAGAACAAGTAAGAATAAAAGCAATCATACTGGCTAAGTGAAAATAGCATGGTAAGGACGTCAAAAGAAGGTTACCTCTGGTGGAGGATGATCAGCATCGAGAGGAGTGTAAGAAGATATTAACGGGATCGAGTCTTCCTGGCTAAAGGAAGTAAGGCGACGAACTTCGTCAAGCAACTCTTTTTCCGACAGATCGGCAGCATTAATCCTGGTTTCATCCTTTGGACCTGAGTACAACCACATCGGGTGAACTCTGGCCATGACTTGTTGGACTCGACGTTTCAAGAACACCGCTGCCACCTCTATGCCAACCATAGTTTGGCCATCGGCCTCTTTGATCCGAAGAAATTTGGCAAATAATTCTTCGGCTGCTACTCTTTCGTCGGGTGAGAGAATGTTCTTCCAGGAATTCTTGGGCTTAGCCTCGGAGACATCGGCAAAGCAAGGAAGCTGAGATTCGGGTGACAGGGAGTCCTTGACGTAAAACCATTTTAGCCTCCACCCTTGCACGGATTCTCTCATTGGGAAATTGAAGTAATTAACCTCCGAACGGGCTACAAACCCCACTCCTCCGGTGACAAAGTATCCATTACTACTGCTGTATCTCTTCACATAGAAGATCTTTTTCCACAGCCCGAAATGAGGTTTGATACCCAAGAACGCCTCGCAAAGGGTGATGAACACAGCAACGTGGAGGATTGAGTTGGGAGTGAGTTGCCATAGTTGGATTTCGTAAGTTCGCAAGAGATGGAGGAGGAATTCATGAGTGGGAAGTGAAAGGCCTCGATATAGGAAAGATAAGAACATCACGGTAAAGCCAGCAGGGGGATTAGGCCGAGAAATCGCACCTCGAAAGATCACATTCCCCTCGTCGGAGGAAATTAATCCCAGGCTTCGGGATCTTTTCTCGTCACGCTTGGTGACGGTCGACGCTACCCAATCTCCGGGCTTGGCCACCGATCTTGGCAGCCGGCGGCGCCGGAGTTGGGAGAGGAGCGCTTGGGGCGCTTCCCTTTGGAAGAGTCGAGGAAGATTTGGCGGCGGCGCCTCCGCTAGTAGAACTGGCAGTGGCAGTAACGCTCTTCTTCTTCACCATTGTGAGATCCGGGGAAGATCGGAAAAGTAGTGGTGGCGGCGCAGCAGCAGCGAAGGGAGGAAGAAGGAGGAGAACGAGGAGATGCTACGGAAAATAAGGAAGAGGATTAGGGATTTTTTCGCCCTTTGGAGATTTTAAGGGGGACTTGAGAACTGAGTGGGGCACGTGTCGTTGCCTCCGATCCGTTCAGTAATCTTTTCTGTTGAAGGTTGCAGAAATCGAGGAGACACCTTGGTGATTGTGCGAAAAGGGCCAGACAAAAAAAAAGAATAGGCCCAGCCGGTTACGTCCTGTCAGTTAGAATCAAGGTATCAGTAGAGCGTCATCAATGACGTCATGGGAAAACCAGAAGCATTCGAAGGAAAAATGAAAAGTTATCGGATGAAAGATTTGAGTCTAGGCACAGACTGAGAAGCATCTGTACTTAGACTCAGGGGCTACTCCCATCGGGAGCGCTGACGCGCACCCGATAAAACGAAGACTCGAAGAAAAAAAGGAAGGCTTGAAAGAAGGGCCAATTGTTCGACTCGAGTCTGTACCCGGTTACAAGCACCCGTGTTCAGACTCGGGGGCTACTCCCATCGGGAGCGCTGGACGCGCACCCGACAGAACTTTTTTTCACTCCAGGATCATGCCCGGGGACTTGATTCTGTGTAGGGTAACGTTGTTTTGCCATCGGCAGTTAACCAACAAAAGTTGGGCACGTTACTTATCGTCCCTTGCTTGAGGAAATTATATCGGATGAACACGGAGACTTATAGAAAAACTTCGGCAGAGTAAAATGTTCAAGTGGTTCAACTTGAGTCTACGCACAGATTACAAGCATCCGTACCTAGACTCGGGGGCTACTCCCATCGGGAGCGCTGACGCGCACCCGACAGAAGAAGATGATGCAGATTCAAGAACAATCAAGGAGAAGAACCTTGGGAGGAGGCATGCTTTAGTCTCTACCCGAACTATCTTCGGCTAGACACTCGGGGGCTACTGATGTGGGCATTACCTTACGGGTAACCAATGTTGCCCTACCCTATATTTCCTAGTTGGAGGCCCATGAAGACACTCGGTGGCGAGATGGGCCGCTAGGACGATGCAACGGAAGATACCTTGGAGTACAAGACACGGAAGGAGCCGAACAAGGAAAGTCTAGAGATAGATCTACTGTAATCCTAGTCGTACTCGACGAGGCCTCTTGAGACCTGGCCTCCTATATAAAGGCCAGGAGAGGGGCTGTCGAGGGACACACAATCAATCTTAGCGATTTTAGCCAACAAAAGCTTAGAGCTAGGTCTCCCTAGCGATTAGCCATCTCGACGAGATCTCAGCCGAACTATTCGGCACCCCATTGTAACCCATTATCATTATAATCAAGAACAGACAGGCAGGACGTAAGGGTTTTACCTCATCGAGGGCCCCGAACCTGGGTAAATCGCTCTCCCCGCTTGTCTGTGAACCGATGTCTCGTGTCAGCTTGCAGGATTCCACCAACCCTAAGCCCCTATCGGAGGGCATTGCCGAGGAGCACCCTCGACATCTGGTGTCATGCCCTCTCCGTCCGAGCCGACTCATCATCTTCGTGCTCATCCTCGTCCTCCTCCTGATCGCTATTCTCCCACTCACTATGGTCTTTCTGCTGTCCTTGAGCTGACCTCTTATCGGGATGCTCTTTCTCATCCCGAATGGTAGCTAGCGATGGCTGAGGAGATTGCTGCTCTAGAGCGTACTGGCACCTGGGATGTTGGCACTCCTCTTTCCTCTGTTCGTCCCATCACCTGCAAATGCGTCTACAAGATTAAGTCTTCGCTCTGATGGTTCTCTTGAGTGCTACAAGGCTCGTCTTTTTGCTCGCGGCTTTCAGCAGGAGCATGGCAGTGACTATGATGAGACCTTTGCTCCAGTGGCTCACATGACCACTGTTCGTACTCTTCTTGCCGTTGCTTCTGTTCGTCACTGGTCTGTCTCTCAGCTTGATGTGCAGAATGCTTTTCTTGATGGTGAGTTACGTGAGGAGGTGTACATGCAGCCACCTCCTGGCTACTCCATTCCCGATGACATGGTCTGTCGTCTTCGGCGCTCTCTCTATGGCCTTAAGCAGGCCCCTCGCGCCTGGTTTCAGTGTTTCGCCTCTGTGGTGACTTCTGCTGGTTTTGTCCCTAGCACACATGATCCTGCGCTCTTTGTCCACACATCTTCTTGTGGTCGGACTCTCCTTCTTCTTTATGTCGACGACATGATCATCACCGGTGATAATCCTGAGTACATTGCCTTTGTCAAGGCCCGTCTTCATGATCAGTTTCTCATGACTGATCTTGGTCCTCTCCGCTACTTTCTTGGGCTTCAGGTTTCTTCTACCTCCGATGGCTTCTATATCTCCCAGGAGAAGTATATTCAGGACCTTCTCACTCGTGCCGCTCTTGGTGATGAGCGCATTGTCGAGATTCCTATGGAGCTCAATGTCCGCCTCCATGCCACTGATGGTGATCCTCTTCCGGACCCGACTCGCTATCGTCATTTGGTTGGGAGTCTTGTCTACCTTGCTGTCACCCGTCCTGACATCTCCTACCCGGTCCACATTCTAAGTCAGTTCATATCTGCTCCCACTAGTGTCCACTATAGTCATCTTCTTCGTGTCCTTCGCTATCTTCGTGGCACTATCTCCCGTCGTCTTTTCTTTCCTTGCTCCAGCTCCTTACACCTCCAGACCTATTCAGATGCTACCTGGGCTACTGATCCATCGGATCGCAAGTCTCTTTCTGCCTACTGTGTCTTTCTTGGTGGTTCTCTCATTTCTTGGAAGACCAAGAAGCAGGTTGCAGTCTCTCGTTCGAGTGTCGAGGTTGAGTTGCGAGCGATAGCTCTCTTGACGGCAGAGGTGACTTGGTTACGCTGGTTACTTGAGGACTTTGGTGTTTCTGCTGCCGCACCGACTCCTCTTTTATCGAACAGTACTGGTGCCATCAACATTCCGCGTGATCCCTTGAAGCACGAGCTCACCAAACACATTGGTGTTGATGATTTCTATGCGCGTAATGCTGTGCAGGATCAGGTTATGGCTCTTCATTATGTGTTTTCTGTTGAAGTGTATAAGTACATTGCCTAGCCCTTTCCGTAAGTTCGGAATTTTGGTTCAAGTGGCTAGTGCATGAAGCTTAACATGGTATCAGAGCCCCAGGTCTCGAGTTCAAATCCTGGCTTTCACAATTTATTCTAAATTCCCCGCAGCCTCCTGCCGCCTCCCGCTGCCTCTTTGCCTCTCTACACGTGTTGACTTGTCTTCTCGTCTTCCCGTCACACGTGAGAGGGGGTGTTGAAGTGTATAAGTACATTGCCTAGCCCTTTCCATCAGTTCGGACTTTTGGTTCAATTGGCTAGTGCATGAAGCTTAACATTTTTTGAGCTCCAGCTTGCTGACTTCTTCATGAAGGCCCAGACTAGAGCACAGCATGAGTTTTTTCTCTCCAAACTCAGTGTTGTTGATCCACCATGAGTTTGAGGGGGGTGTTAGTGATGTATAGTTCCCTTTACTGTATATTCCCACTGTGTGAGAGGTTTCCCTGCATATTGTACCCCTGTACATGTACTGGCCTTTGGTACACTGTAATACTGGTTGCTCATTCGCAACAGAAACTTCATTTCAAGACATGGAAAGTTGAGAGCCTGATGTCTACGCACGCTTCTATTCCTGTAGACAGTGTTGGGCCTCCAAGGGCAGAGGTTTGTAGAACAGCAGCAAGTTTCCCTTAAGTGAATCACCCAAGGTTTATCGAACTCAGGGAGGTAGAGGACAAAGATATCCCTCTCAAGCAACCCCGCAATTACGATACAAGAAGTCTCTTGTGTCCCCAACACACCTAATACACTTGTCGGATGTATAGGTGCACTAGTTCGGCGAAGAGATAGTAAAACACAGGTGGTATAGATGGTGGTAATATTGCGGAAAGTAAAGATGCGATGAAAACGAGAAACAAGCGATGTTTGCGGTATTTGGAAACAAGGCCTAGGGATCCTACTTTCACTAGTGGACACTCTCAACATTGATCACATAATAAATAAATAACTTCTCCTCACTTGTGCTACATACACTCTCTTGTTGGATAACAAACACCATTCATTGTGTAGGGCTACAAGAGCTCCCTCAAGCCGGAGTTAACAAGCTCCACAATATTCGGAATTCATATTTAAGTAACCTCTAGAGCATAATAGACCGTTGCAATTTAGACCGAGTACTAACATAGCATACACACTCGTCACCTTTAAGCTATGAAAGGGGGAATAGATCACATCAATACTATCATAGTAATAGTTAACTCCATAATCTACAAGAGATTACAATCATAACCTACGCCAAGTACTACATGATGCACACACCGTAACCTTTACATCATGAAGGAGGAATAGACTACTTTAATAACATCACTAGAGTAGCACATAGATTAATAGCGATACAAAGCTCATGATCACATAAAGATCACATGAACCACATAGCTACCGGTACATCCCTTAGCCTCGAGGGAGAACTACTCCCTCCTCATCATAGGAGACAGCAGCAGCGATGGAGATGGCGGTGGTGTCGATGGAGATGCCTTCCGGGGGCACTTCCCCATCCCGGCGGCGTGCCGGAACAGAGACTTATGTCCCCCGAATCTTGGCTTCGCGATGGCGGCGGCTTTGGAACTTTTCTCATTTCGTGGCTTATGTTTTTAGGGTTTTCGAGGCGGAGAGAATATATAGGCAGAAGGGCAGCCTCGAAGGAGCCAGGGGGTGGCCCCCCCATAGGCTGGCGCCCCCCCCCCCCTTGGCCGCGCCGCCATGTGGGGTGGGGCTCCCCTCTGGTCCCTCTCTGGCTCTCTGGAAGCTTCCGTGAAATATAAGATCGTGGGCATTAATTTCGTCCAATTCCGAGAATATTTCCTTTGTAGGATTTCTGAAACCAAAAACAGCAGAAAACAGGAACTGGCACTTCGGCGTCTTGTTAATGGTTAGTTCCGGAAAATTCATCAAAACGATATAAAGTATGAATAAAACATGTAGGTATTGTCATAAAACTAGCATGGAACATAAGAAATTATAGATACGTTGGAGACGTATCAAGCATCCCCAAGCTTAGTTCCTACTCGCCCTCAAGTAGGTAAACGATAACAAGGATAATTTCTGAAGTGATATGCTACTATCATAATCTTGATCAATACTATTGTAAAGCATATGAGATGAATGAAGTGATTCGAAGCAATGGTAAAGACAATGACTAAACAACTGAATCATATAGCAAAGACTTTTCATGAATAGTACTTTCAAGACAAGCATCAATCAGTCTTGCATAGGAGTTAACTCATAAAGCAATAGATTCTTAGTAGAAAGTTTTGAAGCAACACAAAGGAAGATATAAGTTTCAGCGGTTGCTTTCAACTTCAACATGTTTATCTCGTGGATGTATATCTCATGGATAATTGTCAACACAAAGTAATATGATGAATGCAAATAAGCAAGTATGTAGGAATCAGTGCACATAGTTGACACAAGTGTTTGATTCTAAGATAGAAGAAGTAGGTAGACTGACTCAACATAAAGTAAAAGAATGGCCCTTCGCAGAGGGAAGCATGGATTACTATTTTTGTGCTAGAGCTTTTCATTTTGAAAACATAGAAACAATTTTGTCAACGGCAGTAATAATTCATATGTGTTATGCATAAGACATCCTATAAGTTGCAAGCCTCGTGCATAGAATACCAATAGTGCCCGCACCTTGTCCTAATTAGCTTGGATTTACATGGATTATCATTGCATAACATATGTTTCAACCAAGTGTCACAAAGGGGTACCTCTATGTCGCCTGTACAAAGGTCCAAGGAGATAGATCGCATTTGATTTCTCGTTTTTGATAGATCTCAACTTAGGACATCCATACCAGGACAACATAGACAACAGATAATGGAGTCCTCTTTAATGCATAAGCATTCAACAACAGATAATATACTCATAAGAGATTGAGGATTAATGTCCAAACTGAAACTTCCACCATGATACATGGCTTTAGTTAGCGGCCCAATGTTCTTCTCTAACAATATGCATACTCAAACCATTTGATCATGATAAATCACCCTTACTTCGTACAAGACGAACATGCATAGCAACTCACATGATATTCAACAAAGGTGTAATAGTTGATGGCGTCCCCAGAAACATGGTTACCGCTCAACAAGCAACTTATAAGAAATAAGACACATAAGTAACATATTCATCACCACAATAGTTTTTAAGGCTATTTTCCCATGAGCTATATATTGCAAAGACAAGGAATGAAATTTTAAAGGTAGCACTCAAGTAATTTACTTTGGAATGGCAGAGAAATACCATGTAGTAGGTAGGTATGGTGGACACAAATGGCATAATTTTTGGCTCAAGGATTTGGATGCACGAGAAGAATTCCCTCTCAGTACAAGGCTTTGGCTAGCAAGGTTGTTTGAAGCAAACACAACTATGAACCGGTACAACAAAACTTACATAAGAACATATTGCAAGCATTATAAGACTCTACACTGTCTCCTTGTTGTTCAAACACTTCACCAGAAAATATCTAGACTTTAGAGAGACCAATCATGCAAACCAAATTTCAACAAGCTCTATGGTAGTTCTTCATTAATAGGTGCAAAATACATGATGCAAGAGCTTAAACATGATCTATTTGAGCACAACAATTGCCAAGTATCAAATTATTCAAGATAATATACCAATTACCACATGAAGCATTTTCTGTTTCCAACCAAATAGTAATAAATGCAGCAGCTTTTAGCTTTAGCCATGAACATTAAAAATAAAGCGAAGAACACAAGTGTTCAAATGAAAAAGCGGAGCGTGTGTCTCTCCCACACATGGATTGCTAGGATCCGATTTTATTCAAAAAAAAACAAAAAAAAAGCACACAGACGCTCCAAGTAAAGCACATAAGATGTGATGGAATAAAAATATAGTTTCACTAGAGGTGACCTAATAAGTTGTCGATGAAGAAGGGGATGCCCAAGGCATCCCCAAGCTTAGGCCCTTGAGTCTTCTTGAAATATGCAGGGATGAACCACGGGGGCATCTCCAAGCTTAGACTTTTCACTCTTCTTGATCATATTATATCATCCTCCTCTCTTGACCCTTGAAAACTTCCTCCACACCAAACTCAAAACAACTCATTAGAGGGTTAGTGCATAATCAAAAATTCACATATTCAGAGGTGACATAATAATTCTTAACACTTCTGGACATTGCATAAAGCTACTGAAAGTTAATGGAACAAAGAAATCCATTCAACATAGCAAAAGAGACCATGCGAAATAAAAGGCAGAATCTGTCAAAACAGAACGATCCGTAAAGACGAATTTTTCAGGGGCACTTAACTTGCTCAGATGAAAAAGCTCAAATTGAATGAAAGTTGCGTACATATCTGAGGATCACACACGTAAATTGACAGATTTTTCTGAGTTACCTACAGAGATTTCTACTCAAATTCGTGACAGTAAGAAATCTGTTTCTGCGCAGCAATCCAAATCTAGTATCAACCTTACTATCAAAGACTTTACTTGGCACAATGATAACCCACAAGTATAGGGGATCGCAGCAGTCTTCGCGGGTAGTAAAACCCAATTTATTGATTCGACACAAGGGGAGACAAAGAATACTTGAAAGCCTTAACAGCGGAGTTGTCAATTCAGCTGCACCTGAAACAAACTTGCTCGCAAGAGTTTATCGATAGTAACAGCTTTATAGCAAGTAGCGGTAGTGAAATAACAAGCAGCAGAGTAACAGAGACAGCAGTAGTGATTATAGTAAACAAGCAGGATTAAAATACCGTAGGCACGGGGACGGATAACGGGCGTTGCATGGATGAGATAAACTCATGTAACAATCAAGCGGTGGCATTTGCGAGATAATAATAAAATGGTGTCTAAGTACAAAGCAATCAATAGGCATGTGTTCCAATTATAGTCGTACGTGCTCGCAATGAGAAACTTGCACAACATCTTTTGTCCTACCAGACCGGTGGCAGCCGGGCCTCAAGGGAATCTATCGGATATTAAGGTACTCATTTTAATAGAGTACCGGAGCAAAGCATTAACACTCCGTGAACACATGTGATCCTCACATCACTACCATCCCCTCCGGTTGTCCCGATTTCGTCACTTCGGGGCCATTGGTTCCGGACAGCGACATGTGTATACAACTTGCGGGTAAGACCATAAACAATGAATATCATGATGAAATAATAACATGTTCAGATCCGAGATCATGGCACTCGGGCCCTAGTGACAAGCATTAAGCATAACAAGTTGCAACAATATCATCAAAGTACCAATTACGGACACTAGGCACTATGCCCTAACAATCTTACACTATTACATGACCAATCTCATCCAATCCCTACCATCCCCTTCAGCCTACAGCGGGGGAATTACTCACACATGGATGGGGGAAACATGGCTGGTCGATGGAGAGGCGTCGGTGGTGATGATGGCGTTGATCTCCTCCAATTCCCCGTCCCGGCGGAGTGCCAGAACGGAGACTTCTGGCTCCTGAGATGGAGTTTCGCGATGTGGCGGCGTTCTGGAGGGTTTCTGGCGACTTCGACTTCTCCCCGTGCGTTTTTAGGTCGAAGGCAATAAGTAGTCCGAAAGAGGGCGTCGGGGGCCGACCGAGGCCGCCACACACTAGGGCCGCGCGGGCCCCTCCTGGGCCGCGCCGGCCTAGTGTGTGGGGCCCTCGTGCCCCCACCTAGCTCGCCCTTCTGGCTCCGCCAATATTCTGGGAAAATAGGACCTTCTGCATAAATTCCGAGGATTTTCATGAAAGTTGAATTTCTGCACAAAAACGAGACACCAGAACAGTTCTGCTGAAAACAGCGTTAGTCTATGTTAGTTGCATCCAAAATACACAAATTAGAGGCAAAACAATAGCAAAAGTGTTCGGGAAAGTAGATACGTTTTGGACGTATCAACTCCCCCCAAGCTTAGCTTATTGCTCGTCCTCAAGCAATTCAGTTAACAACTGAGCGATAAAAGAACTTTCACGAACACATTTGTTCATATGATGTAAATATTCTCATGCTATGGCTAACACTTAGGCAGTTCATAATAAGATACATGCAAATAAGATCATCTAATAGCTATGTCAATCGGGGAAAGGTACCAACAATTAATAATAAGCATCATGAATCATGTATATAAGCGAGGATTGCAATGTTCATAAAAGAGTATGATAGAGTGGTATCTCGCTTGCCCATATTTGATCAGCAAAACATAAATGCTCGGGCACCTCCGAAGTTCATAGAAAGACTAGAAATAGTGATTGTCAAAGATAAAAGCATCAAAGTTATACCACAATCAATCATATTTTGAGACAAACATATTACACTAAGAATGACAAGTTGTGCTCTCAAGAAAGTGCTCAAAGAAAGGATGGAGACACAACATAAAAGTAAAAGATTGACCCTTCGCAGAGGGAAGCGAGGATTAACATGCGCTAGAGCTTTTCATTTTTGAAACAGGAGTAAAATTATTTTGAGAGGTGTTTGTTGTTGTCAACGAATGGTAATGGGTACACCAACTACCTCGCCAACCGGACTTTCAAGAGCGGCTCCCATGAAGGACGTTATCTCTACCAGCAAGGTAGATCATCACTCTTCTCTTTTGTTTACACATGTATTTTAGTTTTATTATGGGTGACACTCCCCCCAACCTTTGCTTACACAAGCCATGGCTAACCGAATCCTCGGGTGCCTTCCAACAATCACATACCATGGAGGAGTGTCTATTTGCAAAATTAAGTTGCTTACTGATGAATCAGAGCAAAACATGTGAAGAGAACTATTAGTGAAAGTTGATTAATCGGGGCTGGGAACCCCATTGCCAGCTCTTTTTGCAAAATTATTGGATAAGCGGATGTGCCACTAGTCCATATGAAAATCCGTCAAGAGTAAATGACAAGGTTGAAAGTTAAACACCACATACTTCCTCATGAGCTATGAAACGTTAACACAAATTGAGAAGCATTTTGAAGGTTTAAAGGTAGCGCATGAGAATTTACTTGGAATGGTTTGAAATGCCATGCATAAGTATTTATGGTGGATACTCTGGAATAACTTGGTTTTCATGTGTTTGGAAGCACGAGCAGCGTTCCCGCTCAGTACAAGTGAAGGCTAGCAAAAGACTAGGGAGCGACAAATCAAGAGAGCAGTAACTGTCATAATCATGCTTGCGGCAAAATAAATTAACCGAGGCATAAAAGTGATACAAGAACTCGAAGCAATGTAAATCATCGAGGCTTAATTGACTTTTGTTCAGTCATATGCATGCGTGAGCATGTGCCAAGTTAATTAAAATGAATTATTCAGAGGAGGATACCACAATATCATACCTATCTATGAATAAAACAATGCAAGCAAACATCCATGACATGCTACTCATATTAATAAATTGGAGCTAAACATGAGAGATCATGAACTACTAGACTTTCTCAAATGACATATACCTCACATGAACCAACTAAGCATGCTCACATGGATGAGTATATGTACAAAAAAATGAAAACAAATAGAGTTCATACCAGCCTCTCACCACAATCAGATTGTCGTAGATCGTCATTATTTCCTTTTCACTTGTGTAGCTTGGATAATATGAAATGAAAACCACGCTCTAGCCACCGAAGACCATTGAACTCATAATGAACTTTACAAACCAAAGAAGAACAGCAAATATTTTTGGTGTTTTCGAATTTGAGAACAAGAACAAAAGGAAACAAGCAAACAAAGCAAAATCTTTTTGGGTTTTCTTATAGCAAACTAGCAATAGCAAATAAAGCGAAGCAAATGCAAGAAACCAAAATAAACAAATGCTGAAGAGAAACAACAGAAATATTTTTGGTCTTTTTGTGTTTTAGGAAAGAAACAAAGTAAAAACAAGAAAATGAAAACTAAAAGAAACACAGAGAAACAAGATGGCAGAAATCTGCCAAAACTTGACAAGCAGATGCAAATCGATTTTTACAAAAATCTTCCGTTGCTCAGCTCGAAAAGTGTTCAACTAATGAAAGTTAGATAACAACCTGGGAAACATGCAAAAAAATTGGCGAGATCAAAATAACGTTATGGTCAGTGCGCACGAATTTTTTGGTAACAGTCCGTAATCTGTTTTCGAGCAGCACTTCCCCAAATATCATCTCCCTCTCATTAGAAAACCACTCAAAGAAACTAAACAAGTATGTACAAGTATCCAGCAACCATAATATGCAAAGAATGAGTGATGCCGGTATACCTCCCCCCAAGCTTAGGCTTTTGGCCTAAGTGGAGATCAACCCCATGGTGCCCATGAAGAAGCACCTCCTTGGTACGACGAAGATGGATCATATTCCGGGTATGTGCTAGAGGAAGCACCCGGATACGTGACGGTGTAGTCGTAGGAGGGTTCGGCATCCTCGGAGTCATGCTGCTGGTGGAAGTTGTGTATCTTTAGCTTCTCATCCACCTCCTCCTTAGAGCGCGACCATGGTTTCCTGTTGATACTGAACAAATCTGGTTGGGGCAAAGGGACTTCCCTCTCTTCCCCGTCAGCAAACAACACTCTATAAACAATATTATCTAACCTAGAGTCAGCTGTAACAAATTGATGACTCTTCATAGCAGCAATATCAAGCCTCATAGGAGTTATTCTCACATCATTAGGGTCAAGAGGAAGCTCTAAATATGCTAGAACGCGCGAAGCAATAATTCCTCCAAATATAGGCCCCTTGTTAGACAAGCGGCGAGCAACAAGAGCACCAAGATGATAAGGCGTATCCCCGATGAGTGCAGCAATTAAGAAACCAAGGTGATAGCTAGATATGTTGCTAGTATTCTCCCTACCAAGAATGCTAGTACCGATATAGTAAGCAAAATACTTAATGGCGGGGAGTTGAATGTTTCTTATCTTGCCACGCTGAATGGTGCGACAATCATCGTTGGTGATCTCTCGATAGAGCTCCAGCAATTTCTTGGGGTTGTCCTCAATCTTCCTTGCTGTACCTACAGGTGCAATACCCAATGCAGCACAAAAAATTTCCAACTTCATAGTAATAGGCTTACCATAGATCTTAAAGTCTACGGTCGGGCGAAAATGCTTATTGTTGAACTTGAAGCTCTCCACAAAGATTTTAGTGAGCGTGTAGTATTGCTCACTCTCATCTGCCACATAGGTGGTTAAACCCGCCTTACCGACGAGGGTCAAGAAATCATCCAACAACCCTGCATTACCCAAAAAGTCATAGCATGGAAAGGATGCAGCATTGGGGACTCCATTGTCCTCCTCGGGTGCGAAGCTTGGTGCGATGAGGTCCTCATTGTAGGATGGCCTCGAATCGGGTGGATGACCTCGAGGGCCTCCCCGTGCTTGTTGTCTCCCCTTGGAACACTTCTCCAAAGTTAAAGTTGTCCATCCCCTTTTCTGAAATTTTTCAACAAACAATATAAAATTTGATTTGGTGACATATAATTGAGGGAAACTACCATAGGAACTTGCTAGAGTACTAATCATACATCAAAACTAGTTTCTACCACTTAGAACAAGCATGCAAGCTCACTA
This sequence comes from Lolium rigidum, assembly GCF_022539505.1. NCBI lineage: Eukaryota > Viridiplantae > Streptophyta > Magnoliopsida > Poales > Poaceae > Lolium > Lolium rigidum. The sequence goes on along the minus strand of NC_061513.1, from coordinate 185,925,938 downwards.
AACATGTTACCTACAGCAGCAAAATATGCAAGATATACTCCACCAAACAAAATTCTACTTGGAGGGTTGGAGGAGTCACATACCGAAGAGCAAATGTGCCAAATTTCGGACGGAAATCTGAGCTGAGCAAAGAGATCGAGAAATGCGGAGTTCTTGAGCAAAAACACGAGTGAGAGGAAGTCTGGTGTCGATTTTTTCGGGAGAGAGAAGAGTGTGGGAGGAAGAGATGCTAAAGTGGGGTAAAGGGGGCCCACACACCGGGGTGGCGCGCCCCCTTGCTGGCCGCGCCGGCCTGTGGGGTGCCACCCTGGGGTGCCCCACTAGTCATCCCCAGGTGCTCCCAGGTGCCTCGTCGAAAAATAGGACCAACGGTATAATTTTTGTGAATTTTTGAAAACTTTGAAAAATGCACATTTCTGGGTATTAAGTTTATTATTACTGGCCAGGAAAAAATTTGAAATCTCCAATTAACTAAAGAACTTTGCAAAACAAAAGTGCTACAGCAAGTAGAACAAGTGGAGGAAGAAAGAAATGTTGTTTACCTCCTCTATGCATATAAAAAGTATTTGTTAACAAGGTTGATCAAGTCTTGCCACCAAATAAATTTTACATAGCATATGAAGAAATAAACCTCAAATCAATCATGTTACCTTGAATTGTATTGATATGGATCCAATCACAAGAGTTTGATATTCTTCTTTAGGCTCATATATTGGACAATCGATAGTTCCAACTTTGATAGTTCTCACATTAGAAATAGTATTAACTCCACATGCTTTTTCAATCCTCTTGGGGAAATAGACGGTGTGCTCCCTATCATCAACATTGAAAGTAACATTTCCTTTATTGCAATCAATAACAGCCCTTGCGGTGTTAAGAAAAGGTCTCCCAAGAATAATAGACATGTTATCATCTTCAGGCATTTCCAACACAACAAAATAAGTTAATATCAAGCAGTTATTAGCAACTTGAACAGGAACATCCTCACATATACCAACAGGAATAGCAGTAGATTTATCAGCCATTTGCAAAGATATATCAGTAGGTATCAACTTATCTAAGTAAAGTCTCTTATAAAGAGAAAAAGGCATAACACTAACACCGGCTCCCAAGTCACATAGAGCAGTTTTAACATAATTATTCTTAATAGAACAAGGAATAGTAGGTATGCCTGGGTCGCCCAGCTTCTTTGGAACTTTGCCATTAAAAGAGTAATTAGCAAGCATAGTGGAAATTTCCTCATTGGGGATTTTCCTTTTGTTAGTAACAATATCTTTCATATACTTTGAATAAGGAGGCAATTTAATAGCATCGGTCAAAGGGATTTGCAAGAATAAAGGTTTCATCCAATCACAAAATTTATTATAGTGTTCTTCTTCCTTTGATTTTAGTTTCTTAGCAGGAAAAGGCATTTGCTTTTGCACCCAAGGTTCTCTTTCATTACCATGTTTCTTAGCAATAAAATCTTCTTTAGTATACTTTTTATTTTTATCTTGCTTTTCAAGTTCATCTTCAACTTCTTCTTTATCAGAAACATCATTCTTATCATTATCTTTATCATGTTCATTACCACTTTCAGTTTCAGCATCGGAAATAGAAATACTATTAGGATCATTAACAGGCTCAGAGGATTCTACAACAGTTTTATGTTTCTTTTTCTTTTTCTTAGATGGAGCACTAGGTTCAATGCGTTGAGAATCTTGTTCAATTCTTTTGGGATGCCCTTCAGGATATAGAGGATCCTGGGTAGAGACACCACCTCTGGTTGTTACTTCATAAGCATGTTTCTTTTTAGAATTATTTTGTAATAAGTCATTTTGCACTTTAGTGAGTTGATCAATTTGAGTTTGAACCATTTGAAAATGTTTAACAAGCATCTTAACATCATTGGAGGTTCTCTCCAAAATATCATGCAAATTGCTAATAGCTTGAGAATTTTCCATTAGATGATTCTCTACTCTCATATTAAAATTTTCTTGCTTAACAATATAATTATCAAACTCATCTAAGCATTGCGCAGGAGGTTTTGAATACGGAATATCTTCCCTAGTAAAGCGGCTGAAGGGAGTTTACCTCAATCATGGATGAAGGGGAATTATCTCACATATATCTTCTATGGGAGGTAGATTCTTCACATCTTCGGATTTAATACCTTTCTCCTTGACAGACTTCTTGGCTTCCCTCATATCTTCATCATTCAATTTAATTAAACCCCTCTTCTTCAATATTGGCGTTGGAGTTGGTTCAGGTGTAGTCCAATCATCATGATTCCGGCCTATTTTAGCTAATAATTCTTCAGCTTCATCTGGAGTTCTTTTCCTGAAAACACAACCATCACAACTATCCAGGTATGCCCTAGACTCAATGGTTAGTCCACTATAAAATATATCAAGTAGATCATTCTTTTCTAAATCATGTCCAGGTCGAGCTCTGATAAGAGAACAAAATCTTGCCCAAGCCTCAGGCAATTTCTCTTCATCTCCCTGGTCAAATCTATAGATTTTACGTAAAGCAACATGTTGAGCACTAGCAGGAAAGTATTTTCGAAAGAAAACATCACGCAAATCAGTTGGATTTTTAATAGAACCGGGAGGCAAATTATTATACCAAGTTTTAGCATCATCCTTTAATGAGAAAGGAAAAAATTTAGCGACAAAATAAGTACGCATCTTGATATCATCAGAAAAAAAACTACTCATAGAAGAAAGTTCAATCATGTGTTCTACAGCACTTTCTTTTTCAGTACCACAAAAGGGTGCTTTCTCTACAATAGCTATATGAGATAAATCAAGAGAGAAATCATAATCTTTATCCTTAATGCATATAGGAGATGTGGCAAATTTAGGATCAGGAGATAACTTATGTCTAACAGTATATTGTGCGAGAAACTTTTTAATTTTACTTGCATCAGCAGTAGCATTGCATCTATTAATTAAATCATCATTAAGCTCCACATAATCTTCATCAGGATCATCACTAGAATAATCAAGTTCAGGTGAATTAACAGGTGTAGTAGCATCAGGAGTTTCAGTATTTTCAATTTGTCTAGACCTAGCAATTGTAGCATCTAGAAAAGATCCCAATGAACCACTATCGTCAAGCACAGCGGAAACATTATCAATATCATAAGAATTTTCAGATTCAACAGAAGTACCAGCAAGTGAAGCTTGTGGCGGTGAAACAAGTTTATCAATCACAGATGGTGAATCAAGAGCAGCAGAGGTACTCGAGTTGTACCTTTTCTTGTAGTGGATGGTAATATGGCGACTTTAGGATCGCGAGTTTTACCCATGATGGAGAATTTGCAGCGAACAATATCAATCCAAGTGAACTTCCAAATAAAGCTATGCTCACCGGCAACGGCGCCAGAAAACAGTCTTGATAACCCACAAGTATAGGGGATCGCAGCGAGTCTTCGCGGGTAGTAAAACCCAATTTATTGATTCGACACAAGGGGAGACAAAGAATACTTGAAAGCCTTAACGGCGGAGTTGTCAATTCAGCTGCACTGGAAACAGACTTGCTCGCAAGAGTTTATCGATAGTAACAGTTTTATAGCGATAGCATGATAGTGAAATAACAGAGCAGAGTAACGAGAGACGGCGGTAGTGATTATAGTAAACAGCGAGGATTAAAATATCGTAGGCACGGGGACGGATAACGGGCGTTGCATGGATGAGATAAACTCATGTAACAATCAAGCGAGGGCATTTGCGGATAATAATAAAACGGTGTCTAAGTACAAAGCAATCAATAGGCATGTGTTCCAATTATAGTCGTACGTGCTCGCAATGAGAAACTTGCACAACATCTTTTGTCCTACCAGCCGGTGGCGAGCCGGGCCTCAAGGGAATCTCATTGGATATTAAGGTACTCATTTTAATAGAGTACCGGAGCAAAGCATTAACACTCCGTGAACACATGTGATCCTCACATCACTACCATCCCCTCCGGTTGTCCCGATTTCGTCACTTCGGGGCCATTGGTTCCGGACGACGACATGTGTATACAACTTGCGGGTAAGACCATAAACAATGAATATCATGATGAAATAATAACATGTTCAGATATGAGATCATGGCACTCGGGCCCTAGTGACAAGCATTAAGCATAACAAGTTGCAACAATATCATCAAAGTACCAATTACGGACACTAGGCACTATGCCCTAACAATCTTACACTATTACATGACCAATCTCATCCAGTCCCTACCATCCCCTTCAGCCTACAGCGGGGTAATTACTCACACATAGATGGGGGAAACATGGCTGGTCGATGGAGAGGCGTCGGTGGTGATGATGGCGATGATCTCCTCCAATTCCCCGTCCCGGCGGAGTGCCAGAACGGAGACTTCTGGCTCCCGAGACGGAGTTTCGCGATGTGGCGGTGTTCTGGAGGGTTTCTGGCGACTTCGACTTCTCCCCGTGCGTTTTTAGGTCGAAGGCAATAAGTAGTCCGAAAGAGGGCGTCGGGGGCCGGCCGAGGCCGCCACACACTAGGGCCGCGCGGGCCCCTCCTGGGCCGCGCCGGCCTAGTGTGTGGGGCCCTCGTGCCCCCACCGGCTCGCCCTTCGGCTCCGCCAATATTCCGGGAAAATAGGACCTTATCGCATAAATTCCGAGGATTTTCCCGAAAGTTGAATTTCGCACAAAAACGAGACACCGAACGGTTCTACGAAAACAGCGTTAGTCCGTGTTAGTTGCATCCAAAATACACAAATTAGAGGCAAAACAATAGCAAAAGTGTTCGGGAAAGTAGATACGTTTTGGACGTATCACACAACAATGCAATAAAATAAAGATAAGGAGAGGTTGCTACAGTAGTTACAACTTCCAAGACACAACAAAACAGTAACAAAATAAAAACATGGGTTATCTCCCAAGAAGTGCTTTCTTTATAGCCATTAAGATGGGCTCAGCAATTTTAATGATGCACTCATAAGGATGAGAGTTGAAGCAAAGAGAGCATCGAAAAGCAAGTATGAAACAAATCTAAGCCTAACCCACTTCCTATGAAAAGGAATCTTGTAAATAAACAAGTCATGTAAGCATAATGCAACAAGCATAGAAAGGCAACACAAGCACAATTTCAAGATTCTCAACATAAAGAGGGGAAACTTAATATTATTAAGATGCATATAACCATGTTTCCCTCTCTCATAATAACTTTCGGTGGCATCATGAACAAACTCAACAATATAACTATCACATAAAGCATTCTTATTCACATGCATAAAAGTATCATTACTCTCCACATAAGCATAATCAATTTTATTAGTAATTGTGGGAGTAAAACTATCACAACCATCATTGTAATCATTATAAATTGCAGACATGGTATAATCATAATAAACTTTATCCTCCATAGTAGGTGGCACCAAAATACCACTATCATTATAATCATCATAAATGGGAGGCAAAGTATCATCAAAGAAAATTTTCTCCTCAAAACTTGGGGGACTAAAAATATCACAACCAGCTTCCCCAATCTTAAATTCTTGCATAGCATTAGCAATAATAGTGTTCAAAGAGTTCATGCTAATAACATTGCTACAACTATTTTGTAAACAAAGTTCCATGGGTTTTTTAATTCTCTCTTCAAACACATCATGTCCTAATTTAATATAAAGTTCATAAAGATCTCTAATTTTTTTGTTGTTTTCCATTAAGCCTAACTAGTGAAAATAAAAAAAAGAAACAAAAAGATGCAATTGCAGGATCTAAAGGAAATAGCTTCGAGCACTCACACACCGGCAACAGTGCTAGGAAATAGCTTAGTAGTCGGAGGATGTGAATACCTTTTACCTTACCTCCCAAGCAACGGCGCCGTGAAAATAGCTTGATGTCTACACATGCTTCTATTCCTGTAGACAGTGTTGGGCCTCCAAGAGCAGAGGTTTGTAGAAAAGCAGCAAGTTTCCCTTAAGTGAATCACCCAAGGTTTATCGAACTCAGGGAGGTAGAGGACAAAGATATCCCTCTCAAGCAACCCTGCAATTACGATACAAGAAGTCTCACTACAAGAAATATGTTAACTAGTGACCTTCTTACAATGACCACGTATAAGTTGGTCATAACTCTATGACCATTTCACAGCAAGTTGTCGTAAGCTATTCGGGAAAGGCCAAACCCTAATTTTCTACGACCATTCTGGTCTGAAAGGTCATAACGTAGTCACACAAATTGGTCATGGAGAAGAGGATACGAACTAAGACTTTATCTTTAGCTGATTACAACCAATTTAAATGGCCACGACTGCTAATTCGTGATGCCTTAATATGACTTGTCTGCCATCTTAATACGTGTCATGTCCATGCACCAACTTTTGCTTACGTGTCTAGATAGATGTATGTTTAAATATGTTGATGAATTAAAACATGTGATCAATTGTATGAGAGAAATGCCTGATATGAGGTGTCTGTTTGGGGAGTGTCTCTCAACACACCCTTCAACTGTATAGAAGTGGGTCATCCACAATGCAATGATATAAAGAGTAATTTGATCTATTCATTTATATGTCTTCCTTTATACTACAACAAAATTTACCTCTTAGTGGTGGTACCCATGCATTGATAGGTTCACTAATCACTACGAGATCAAAGACACAACCTATCCAATGATACATGGGACTTACGTGCCATGTGGGAACAACCTATTAAAAACAAGTAGGCAAGGCAGCTGACATGTTGGCCCCACTTAAATGACAGCAGGATCCACCAGCAACCTGCGCAAAGCTGAAAAACGCGATGCCAAAAATTTCGCTCCCCCTTCAGCCCGAATTTTTTTTGCCTCCACACAGCGCCAAATTATCCACCGTGGCGCGAAATTCTCCCGCACGCCAGTTTTTTAGGTGAAATGACTGAAGCGCCACAGCGGTATCGGACACCAAAAGTCCAAAACTTGAACAAGGTAGGGACATTTTCGTGAAACCACACGCGACGACGGGGAGACATCCCCACCCAAACCCGAAACCCTAGCTTGTTTTCCTCTTCGTCCTTCTCAGCCGCCGCAGACCACTTCCACCCGATTTACATCTCCGTCGCCGTCCCCATCTCCTCCTCCTCCCTCCTCACCTCACAGAAATCGCATCTACGGAACCCCTCACTCTCTCCTTCCCTGCTGCGGCGCTCGCCTTCCCGCCATTCCCGCCGCCTCGAGCTTGCACCCCATCTTCCGATTCGAGCGAACGGTCTTCTGACTGAAGGATCTCCTCTCACACGGGTGGAGGGATCCCTCCTCATCCTCATCTCCGTGGCAGTAGAGCCACCACCAGCAATAACTACCCCGTTTTAGGGTTTGCTCAGGGGTACGCCACCGCGATCTCCTTGGCGCGGATTCCGCCCACGACTCCTCCGCTGGCGAAGTTGGCGTCAGCGCCGGTGGCCCCATCGTCCCGTCCAGCTTCGTGTGACCCCATGGTGGCAAGAGGGTCTTCGTCACCGGCTTCTTCACCAGGTCTGTTATTTATCTCCCCCTAACCCTCTCCCTCTGCCTGCCGTTCTATCTTCTCATTTGTAGCCTTTGTATTTGTTCTGTAATTATTCTGCACTAGGAATGGATGTATTCTTCACTGCCCACAACCGTTTCAACTGCAATAATTGTTCTAGTGTCTAGCCGTCTAGGTGTGTCATGTGTTGTGTGTGGAACGCTATTGTTCTATTTCCTAGCGGAAATACTGCATTATTTACACATTTGCTCACTTAATATATCTATGACCGTGCCCTGTGTAGATACAAATTTGATGGCCGAAGCTCTATCTACTGTGTTGACCATAATCAGTGATGAACATAGATTATCTTGCTTAGTTTTGAGCTGTACCTTTAGTCTTCTGGAGGCATTCAAAATTTCTCTTCCGCATGTTGCCTGCTTCTCCTTCCTATATGGACACAAATTAGACGCAAAACATGAAGCACAATGTTTCCTCATGTTTTTTCTGAAGATAGTAAATGATGAGTATAGATTGAGAATTGCAAAGTTTCATTTCTAAGATCAGTTTTAATCCCAATTCTTGTTATTTTTATTTCCACGAGCTTTTATAAAATTAGTTGAGTAGTGGGTTCAGCTGCTGCAGGTATCTCTTGTGTTTGCAAGCTTAATTTCCAGCAAACTGAAAGAAGTAGCCTATCTTTTTTGCTTAAGTTACTAGTTATCAGATACATGTAGTAGTAGGCTGGACTTGAACAAAGTTGTTGCTCTCCAGTTATCTGTTGACTAGACTATGTGTTCATTTCTGAGCTATTAGTTGTTTACGGTTTAGTTTGTCAGGTTGTCTTCCTGCATTGTATCCCACTTATTTCGTTCGGTAAAATCAGTAGTTCTGAGCCAAATATTAATTTATTGAATTGTTCTTGTTATTATTTTTATAAAATTTATTTTTTAAAGGTTCTGATTGCTATTGTATTATAAAATCAACACACTATGATGATGAGATTTTTTGTCCTAGCTTGTCTGTTATTTGTGTAGTCACAACATGAGTCAGTCATGCCTTCTGCTTTGATCTAAGCTAACACACTATAATGATGCGATCCATACTATTGTCACATCTGCTCTTTTCTGGAATTGATTCATTGCAGTGCATTATTATAGTACAGTACGTGTAGGAAATACTCTGTACTAACTGGCTTTGCTGGTTTTGACAGGTAAGCGACCTGTTGGCATTGCCTGCCAGAGGCCACCTAGGAGAAGGTGGTTGATGTCAAGGAGGGTATTGCTCTGGCACCCCCCTTTGGCATGACCACTGGTTAGTGTTAAAGAAATATACTGGCTAGTGTGCACTTGTGCTGTTTACATTTGTATTCATGTTTAATTGACTAAGACATTTTTGTAAATATTCCTGCCATGCGATTTGTTCAAACCCTGTTACTGATAGTTAAGTTTATACATGTCAACCGTATATTGATAGCTACTGACTACTTTCCTATTTTCCATGCATTTTTTTTCTTCTTTTTCTGCAGACCCTATACCTAGAGCATTTGAAATACTAAATCATAAATTGCATAGTAATAATCTATACCTTTTGCTCTTGCAAAATGAACGAAGGGGGTACAAAATAAAGGTTATTCTGTCCTGTGTCAAGTTTGTTTGCTGAAGTTAGAGTAAATTTTATATTACTTTAGAGGCATGCATTGATACGCTAGGCACAACTTTATATATGTTTGTTTCTAAGGCATTCATATTTAACATAGTTAAACTTATACTATTTTATATTTGGAATAGCTCGGGTCGCACCATATGCACATGGAACGACAGTCCTTGGTATTCAAATTGATGCAGCAAGGGGAATGTATTGGAGTAGCATTTCAGGTACTTTTACTGGGTTTGGTAGCTGATGTATGGAACTGGACATAACTGATCAACATAGCAGTGTGTTAAAACAAACTAGGTGTAAATGGCTTTCTGGTCTTAACTATGCATACTAAGCTATAACTGCTTAAGTACAAGCTGAGCTTGTGCATACTTGTAATGAATAGCCAAAAAGTTGCCATATAACTGAATCATATATTATACATATTTGGGCAATGTAACATTATTGGGTGTGAAAAATGGAACGGGGCTTAACTCCCTTTATATCTAAATGAAGGTAGTAGTTCTATGGAGGGCTTAGCCTCAAGTGAAATTGGTTTAAGTATGATCATTCGAAAATTAGACTTGCTCTTGCTGTGGCTTCTGCTTCTCAGTACATGGTATGTTCATTTGTTCAGTATTGAAACTAATACCTGCTTCATTTCAATGGAACCTTCTAAGCAGAACGTTAAGCTAAGAGAGAGAAAGAGGCCATCGTGTTAGCTCATGGCCTCCCTGCCGCCAGATACGTCTGCCCCGGCATAGCTGCAACTGGACCTGCCTGCTTGAACTGATTTCTGCCTCCCCGTAGATGGAGGATGTGGGGCCTGGAGGGGACAATGCCACAGTGAACCATCTGCCATGTCTATTCGGATCTCTGAACAAGTGACAAAGACAACCACATCAGGTAAGACCTCACTCAATTGCACGAAGTCTACTGCCATTTGGTTATCTTGAAATGAGCATATTATCTCCCTGTGATTGAAAAAATAGAATAATAGTGTAGGTTGTTTATTCCTGTCTATGAGGGATGGCTCTTGACTAATATAAGATCATCAATTGACCCGTTGCTGTTGTAAATGGTCCTGGTTATGTGTTGCTTCTTCACGGTTTGCTAGCAAATTGAAGTACTCATCATGTGTGCTCGAGCGTTATTTGGATGTCCAGAAAAATCAGTATTTGCACAGCTTACTGTCAACAAGTTTACTGTTATTTGTGTGCATTATCGCTAGAGATCATTATGACTCACTTGCTCATTTGTTGATACCAGGTACGAGTGGTGTTTCTCTCTTACAAGAACTCCAGGAAGATGTTCAAAGAAGCCAGTAGCCCCACCCAGCAAAAATGATGTACTTTTAGCTCTAGATTTTAGAGCTAGCAGCAGTACTGTGATTGATAAACAAATACAATAGAATCTCCTTTTCTATTATTTGAATTTTTTTTTTCATTTGTTTACCTTGTCCATTTGAAATATTGGTTATTTACTGTACTATGGAAAGAAACTGAACCTGTCAGCTTTGGGTTTATGAGAATTTGAAATCTGATGACGGGTTAGTCTTGTATAAAATAGGGATGTGTGGGACAAGTCTGAAATTTACAACAGCCGTTTAGGACTATTAAACTTACACTGACAACAAGAACTCATCTGACGTGTGAACCTGCTGTAATTTGAAAAGAAAATAACGAAAATGTTGACCAAAAAGATGCCACGGCCCAAATATATTGGCTTAAGTTTTGGGCTTGGCCCAGTAAATTAATGGACTGTAAAAGACAACGCTGAGATAAGGAAAATGCTGAAATTGTTGGGCTTGGCCCATGTAGATGCCAAACTGGGTTGGGCTGATTTTGATCCATAGTTTTGCCACGTAGGATTTGCCACGTCAGATCTGACGTGGACATAGGATAATGCCCATGACCAATCATTTGGTCATGGAAACTACGACCAATTATTTTGGTCGTAGACCTCTACGACCATTCAAAAAAAAGGTCGTCGTGAGCCGTCAGTGACGCTCAACTGGCGACCAACGGTTTTTGGTCGCAACGTGGTCATAAATGACGCACAATGACCTTCCGGCGACCAATATGGAGGGTCGCGAGTTAACATATTTCTTGTAGTGTCTCTTGTGTCCCCAACACACCTAATACACTTGTCAGATGTATAGGTGCACTAGTTCGGCGAAGAGATAGTAAAACACAGGTGGTATAGATGGTGGTAATATTGCAGGAAGTAAAGATGCAGTAAAACAAGTAAACAAGCGATGTTTGCGATGATTTGGAAACAAGGCCTAGGGATCCTACTTTCACTAGTGGGCACTCTCAACATTGATCACATAATAAATAAATAACTTCTCCTCACTTGTGCTACATACACTCTCTTGTTGGATGACAAACACCATTCATTGTGTAGGGCTACAAGAGCTCCCTCAGCCGGAGTTAACAAGCTCCACAACATTCGAATTCATATTTAAGTAACCTCTAGAGCATAATAGACCGTTGCAATTTAGACCGAGTACTAACATAGCATACACACTTGTCACCTTTAAGCTATGAAAGGGGAATAGATCACATCAATACTATCATAGTAATAGTTAACTCCATAATCTACAAGAGATTACAATCATAACCTACGCCAAGTACTACATGATGCACACACCGTCACCTTTACATCATGAAGGAGGAATAGACTACTTTAATAACATCACTAGAGTAGCACATAGATTAATAGCGATACAAAGCTCATGATCACATAAAGATCACATGAACCACATAGCTACCGGTACATCCCTTAGCCTCGAGGGAGAATTACTCCCTCCTCATCATAGGAGACAGCAGCAGCGATGGAGATGGCGGTGGTGTCGATGGAGATGCCTTCCGGGGGCACTTCCCCGTCCCGGCGGCGTGCCGGAACAGAGACTTATGTCCCCCGAATCTTGGCTTCGCGATGGCGGCGGCTCTGGAACTTTTCTCGTTTCGTGGCTTATGTTTTTAGGGTTTTCGAGGCGGAGAGAATATATAGGTGGAAGGGCAGCCTCGGAGGAGCCAGGGGGTGGCCCCCCCATAGGCTGGCGCGCCCCCCCTTGGCCGCGCCGCCATGTGGGGTGGGGCCCCCAGGGCTCCCCTCTGGTCCCTCTCTGGCTCTCTGGAAGCTTCCGTGAAATATAAGATCGTGGGCATTAATTTCGTCCAATTCCGAGAATATTTCCTTTGTAGGATTTCTGAAACCAAAAACAAGCAGAAAACGAGGACCGGCACTTCGGCGTCTTGTTAATAGGTTAGTTCCGGAAAATGCATCAAAACGATATAAAGTATGAATAAAACATGTAGGTATTGTCATAAAAGTAGCATGGAACATAAGAAATTATAGATACGTTGGAGACGTATCAGAGCCCGCTTTTATTCGCATCTTGGTCGTCTGTGCTATTCCATCTGGAAATGTGTAAACGACGAGGCATTCTGATGCAAACTTCTGGCCGGTCCAGCCACTCCGGCGTGCGAACTTTCGTTCTTAGGGCATCTCCAACGGGGCGACCCATCCCATGCCCGCACGTCCGGATGGGTCCAACCGGACAAAAACGCGGTCCAGCGCGCGGACCCATCCCTAAAACGGATGGCCGCGGCGTCCGGGACGACCCAAACCCGGCCCAAATCTGGGACGAGTTTGCGTGGCCACGGACGCCGAAGGCTGGTCGCTCGCGTCCTCCCCTTGTCCGCCCCTGGCCCGCCTGTCTGTCTCCCAAAACACAAACCCCTAGCACAAATCTCCCGCCGCTCCGCCGCCAGCCAAGGATCGGCGATTTGGGAGCGGCGTCGACGCCGGCCACCGTCGTCGAGACGCCGACAAGCGGGGCGGAAGCATAGGTCGCGGCCCCGCGCTGCTTTCGCCGCATCGTAGCAGAGTTGGAGGACGCCGTCGCCGTCGATGTTGTCCTCTCACCGTCGCGAGACCTCCCGCCGTTCGCAGGTGCGGGGTTGCCGCCGGAGGTGAGCTCTCCTGGACCGTGTTTCCAGACCGCAAGTCGGCCGAGACGGCCATGGCCTGCAGGTCCCTACGGACGCATTGGATGGCCTCCGCCTACGATGTGTTTGATGAAATGGGCGGACTAAAATTTGTCCCTTTTCATCTGTAGATCATGGTGGACAGCGACGACGACTACTTCTTCAAGAACTTCATCGACACGTCGTCAGACGAGGAGTCCGACGACGAATGTTTCACGGAGGCTGCGCTGATCATCCACGAGCACATTGTCTCGCAGATCCCCGTGCACCGGGGGTCCTTGCCGGGGCGCGCGGCCGCCTTGGACCGCAAAAGAGAACGCGGCCACGACCAGCTCTTCACCGACTACTTCCAACCCAAGGCATTGTTCACGCCGGCCATGTTTCGCCGTCGTTTTCGGATGTCCAGACCGTTGTTCCGCCCGATAATGGATGGCGTCAAGCTCTACGACGACTACTTCTGCGCGAAAGTGGATGCAATTGGCAAGGTAGGCCTCTCTTCGTACTAGAAATGCAAGGCAGCGATTGGGATGCTCGCATATGGCGTTGCCGGTGATTTCGTAGATGAGTACACGCGCATGAGTGAGTCTACCGGCTTGGAAGAGATGTACAGGTTCTGCAGAGTAGTGATCGGTTCGTTCGGAGAACAGTACCTCCGGCAACCTAATGCAGAGGACACAGCTCGTCTGTTGTCAATCAATGCTTCCAGGGGTTTTCCTGGGATGCTTGGCAGCATAGACCGCATGCACCGGGAGTGGAAGAACTGCCCCTTTGGTTGGCAGAGGGCATACAGCGGTCATTCCGAGGGTGCACGAGTAATTCTTGAAGCTGTTGCTTCATAGGATACATGAATTTGGCACTCATTCTTCTGGAATGGCTGGCTCGCACAATGACATCAATGTCTGCAGCGCTCTCCGGTGTTTGATAGGCTAGCGTACGGTCGGTCCCCCGATGTGGATTTTGAGATCAATGGCCACCACTACACCAAGGGGTACTACCTTGCTGATGGTATCTATCCACCTTGGGCTACACTCGTGAAGACAATCCGAAAACCCAGCTCAGAGCAGGAGGCAAGGTTTGCCAAAGAGCAAGAGGCAGCCCGGAAAGATGTCGAGCGGGCGTTTGGCATCCTCCAAACTCGTTGGGCTATCGTCAGACACCCTGCCAGAGCCTAGGATGTGCAAACTCTGTGTGAGGTGATGACCGCTTGTGTAATCTTGCATAACATGATTGTTGAGGTAGAGCAGGATGATTCACTCTTTGATAATGACTGGGAGAGCCAGGGAGAGTTGTTTACTCCCCAAGGTGGTCCGGCATCATTCCAAGACATTCTTCATGCACATCATGAAATTCGAGATCTAGCTGTACACAACCAGCTGCAGGCTGATTTGATCGAGCACGTGTGGCAGCATGTAGGTAACAATGCTGCAAACAACAATAATGATGGAAATCCCGAAGCCTAAAGCATTTGTAACGTTTTTACATTTTATTTGAATAATACTTTAGCATTGATTACGTGGACAATGTACTGTGTAATAAATTTTGAGCATTTTAACTATTTTCTATATTTTCTATAATTTATTTGACGTTTATAGTCAATTTACAAGCAAAAACATACCATACGGCGCCGCGACCCATTTCTGCAGCGTTGGGCGCACCGCGCGACCCAAACGGACTCGCGGACGCGGGCTCCGTCCGCGTGTCCGCTCGGCCACCCAAACGGCCCAAAACAGACGGTCAAGCGCGTCCGTATGGGTCGCTCGGTTGGAGATGCCCTTAAAGACACTTGACTAGTTGACTTGGCGGGCCTGACTGTGATGAGCAGATATTTTGGGATAACTTCTTGGAAGCTTTAGATCGTGATCGAGAGATTACGCGGTAACTGCAAAAGAGTTTGAGCTGTGGATGTGCACCGAAGTAGCAACCAAGGGTGAAACTGCAGCATCTAGCTTTCTCGTCAGTGATCAGTATTCAGTCGGGCCAAATTGCGCGCGCACGCTTCGGTGTTTGGCTGTATCTTCAGCCTTCGACTTCGACAGTTCCACCACGAAGAGGAACGAAAGCGGAAGGGGCAAGGAAATCCTCTGCTCCAGTGTCTGGTAGGTCATCCGGTACACACTGACCACACATACGAGAGAGGATGACTGAAGGTGAAGTTTACATCGGATATTCTCCGCTTGAGGTTCAGCCTATGGAAAAGGATTGTTGGCTACTTTTGTTTGGATTACGGTGCAAATGCATGTAGTTTTCTTGAGGTGAAAAAATGCATGTGATTTCTGTCGAGTCAAGTTCATGGAAAGTCATTTACGAAGTGAAAACGTGGTAATGCATGTCGTCTTCAATCTCTACTTACATGTAGTTTCTTTATAATTTTTGATAAAGGATGTTTTATTACTCGAAGTATCAAGCATTACATCCAGCCTCTGCATAGCTAAGATGCACACAACCGTTTATGAATCCAGTATCCAAACAAAAACAAGTACATAAAGGATAAAGGAAAAAAAGCTAACTAGTCGATAGCTCCATTGGCTTCTATCTTACGGCTATGCAGCCACTCATGTTGGGTAATAAAGTCTTTGGTCGTATTCTCCAACCGTGTAGACACCTCCATAAATAGATCTATTTATAATGAGTGGCTGATTTAGATTAATTCGGATGCGAATTGAATCCGTGCTTGTTTTTAAAATTAATACAGTTAGATGTTTTACTTGCTATTCAACTAACTGAATATCTAGTTTTTTTAAGCTAACCGCTGCACATGCCAATCAAGGACATAAATATGAAAGCTAGTAACTAAAAAATATTCGGTTGTTGGCATAAATTAACCTGAACATGAAAAAAAAATATCTTGATTTATTTTGAGATTTTTGTAAAGAAAATATAGTGTTGAAGTAGGTTGTAGTTATGTACTCTCATAGGTCATATATGTAAAAGTGTTCAGAAGAATCAGCAAATAGAGAGAAGCCCCAGAACTCCTTACCCCCTTCACCCTGTACCTGAAACAGTGAAACTGTATGTGAAAAAATATTGAGTAAATCAAGTATAGTTTCCCTGAATTTCTTCATGGTATTAGAGCAGCCCGATTCTCGGGCATCATTCTTGGGCAAGTTTGTACCAGAGGAGCGGTGTTGTGTCGCAGCCGTCGCCCGTCACCGCTGTCATCAGTCGCTGTTGAATTTGTGGGAGAGTGGCTCATCCTTCCTACGGTGAGATGTGTAATGCTTGGCCCCTACGTAGTGCAGTTGTGTTACTGTTGCTGTTGCTGTCATCAAACTCACCTCTATCATCGATCCATTTCCACGGTTGCTTCGTCTACTGCATTTGTCCATCAGTATTAAGAGGTACTGGTACTGATTGTTGCTCCACGCAATTGGATTAGTGCTGTCGAGGATCTTGCCAAGCCATCACGCTGCAACGTTTTGCCTTGTGACTGAATTGTAGAAAACAAATTTACCTGTGCTGCCTGTGTGCATTCGAGAACAGCTCACACTAGTACATCCAATTGCCACGAAATTTAGTACTTTACAAGTCCTGTGTGGCAGCCTTTACAAGTCACACAAGTATTTTTTTTTGTTTGTTTCAGTTCTATATCTCTAAAGAAATAATGCCTGGTTTTCCAAGACGATTTGCATCCTTTTAAAAATATTATTTTTTCTGCTTATATGTCATTGCATACTTGTTCTTACAAAACTTCCAAGACATTTTCTTTGGCCATGTTGCTTTGATGTCCCAAGTTTTTACTGTTTAATTGCAACAAGTAGGTTAGAAAGATGATAAGGATGCCGAACCAATGGTGATAGGTTAGGCAAACCGTCTTGCATCTTGTGAGAATACTTAGCGCATGATATATGGATGAGGAATGCCGAAAATTTATGTAACCCTGATGATTTCCACATTAGATGTCTCCAATATCGTTTCCAGCATTGCAACGGCTTGTCACATTAAACTGATGTTTCTCCCTAGGGAGCTTTCACTTGTAATATTGTGATTTTCCTTTTCATAAACCATCGCAAGAATGATGTTATGTTGCAAAGTTGTCTATGAACTATGCAATAGACGTTGCGACATATATTTATTTGGTTATTTTGTTCGTTGAGGCAATACTAAAAATATTTTGAACAATTATACTGTGTTTTTTTGGGAGTTTCATTATATTTCACATTAGTTTGGTGTAAGAATATATTTTGGTAATTTGCATTGTTCCTCTATGAATTCTAAACTTCTCCCCCATGGTGGAGACGAATTGGTAAGCATGGACTAGAAGTAAATTGGAAGATTCAGAGTTGATGGAATTATAACTATGCAGATACAACTGGCAGCGCCAACACAACATTTCCACTAGCACTACCAAGTCATGCAATTGCAATTGTTTGCAACTCGTAAGGCAGGTCTAGAAGTACGTCGCAGACATCAACATCAGAACATACTATAATGAAAAAACAGTATTATACTTATTAACTAAACACATGCGGAGCCTTCTGAATTCTGGAGCACTCTATTCTTCAGTTCCATGATTCATTCTTCAGCAGAGTAGCATTCTTCAGCAGAGTGGCAGGGGCTCACCGTTCCACTCCTTGAGGCACTCAAGCAGCGCGTCGATGTGTTTTCCCTGGTTCATGGCAACAAATACCTTGTCCACCTCTTCACCAGGAGACCTTGTCTTCTCTCCGGTCAAGTACTCGGTTCCGAGCTCCTTGCGCACGAACCGATAGAGCGGGTATGACCGGCATTCGGTGATGCGGTTCTGTTGCGTGGCGGTGCCATTCTCCACGGCGCACCGGGCTGATTCGACCTCTCTTGGAAGCACCGCACGGAGCTCCTGCTCGAATGCGGCAAGCTTAGCGAACACTGACGTTTGCACATCCCGCTCGGCCTCACCGTTGGCCAAGGCATGCTCCACGAGAACTGCACGCATCTTCTGCATCAGTGGGTAGTTAGCGCTGCAAGGGTCGTCTGCATAGGCGAACACCGCCTCGCGGTCGATCGTCAGGAGCAGGTCCTTCTCGCAGAAGCGTGCGCTGTGGAGATGGCCATTGTCATTGGTGCTCAGGGTCTTCCTAGCCACCATCTTCACACAGTTCTTGACGGCATTCTTGACATTCTCCTCGAGGTGGCGGAGGTCGATAGCTTGGCACAACGCAACCAAAAATGTTGAGGACATGAGCTTCAAAATGTCAATGGCCTCTGATGTCTTCCTGGCAGAGATGAGACCGAGAGAGTTGACGTCTTGGTTGTGCTGCTCCGCGCTCTGGACATGGTTAGTCACAGGGTTGCCCAAAAACTGGAGCTCCGAGCAGTACGAGGCCATGGCAATCTCAGCACCCTTGAATCCATAGTCCAAGCTCGGGTTGCGCCCACCAGAGAGATTGGAAGGCAAACCGTTGTTGTAGAAGTCGTTCACTAGCTCCGAGAACTGGGCAAACATGAGCTTGCCGATTGCAGCAATGGCAAGCCTGGTGTTATCCATGGACACACCGATGGGCGTGCCCTGGAAGTTGCCACCGTGGATAGCCTTGCCTCGGGAGACGTCGATGAGTGGGTTGTCATTGACAGAGTTGATCTCGCGCTCGATCGACTTGGTGGCGGCACGGATAACCTCAATCTGAGGGCCAAGCCATTGAGGTGATGTCCGGAGGGCATACCTATCTTGCTTTGGCTTCATCAACGGGTCGAGCTCGCCGAGCTTCTTCGCGAGCATCATGTAGGAGCTTCCTTCAAGGATGTGCTCCATGATAGCCGCGGCCTCGATCTGACCTGGGTGGTGCTTGAGCTTGTGGGTGAGGTGGTCGGTGTACTCGGGCTTGCCGTTCATGACCTCGCAGAACACAGCCGACAGAACCTCAGCAAGGACGCCAAGAATGTTAGCCTCGAAGAGCACCATGGACGCCAGTCCGGAGCCCACCGCGGTGCCATTGACCATGGCAAGGCCTTCCTTGGGCTGCAGCTCAAAGAAACCGTGCTGGATGCCGGCGATTTTGAATGCCTCTGCAGCGTTAACCTTGGTGCCATCTGGAGCGGTCGCCACGGAGTTTGGGCGACCGGTCACAAGGCCCGCGATATAGGAGAGAGGAACGAGGTCACCGGATGCCGTGATCGTGCCCCGAAGAGGTAGGCACGGCGTCACGTTGGCGTTGAGAAGCGTGGCGATCGTCTCGAGGATTTCAAAACGAATGCCAGAATAGCCCTGGAGCAGGGTGTTGACGCGGACAAGCATGGCCGCCCTCGTGGTCGCAGCTGGTAGGACATGGCCATCGCTGCCGGTGCCGAAGGCTCCCGCGTTAAGAAATCTGATGAGCTCTCTCTGGAGAGCGCCGCCCTCCTTGGTCCTCCTGTGGGAGGTGGCACCGAAGCCGGTGGTGACACCGTAGCTGTCGGTGCCATTGGCCATGCTGTTCATGACCCAGTCGCTGCTCTCCTTGACGCGTCCGCGGGCGGACTCGTCGAGCTCCACCCTGGTGTCGGCGCCGGCAGCCACCGCGGCGACCATGGCGATAGTCAGGCTGGCGCCCTCCATGGTCACCACCGGCCGGTAGTACTCCTCCACCATCCGCTTCACGGCATCAAGATGGCTCCCCGACAGCTCCTCGGCAGCTTTTCCCCAGTTCAGAGGGTCGGCCCGTGTCGGCGGCGCCACACATAGGCCGTCTCCGTTGGCGGCAATGTTCTCACACTCCATGGAGACTTGCAAAGAACTGCTAAAGCAAGTAATTAAGCTAGCTAGACACTGGTAGGTGTGTATGCGTATCTGGATTGCTTGTGAAAATGTCGATGGATCGATCGTTGTATTGAGGACGGACTTCGGGACTTGTGCTGAAGAGGAGCTCGAGTTGGAGAGGAAGGTGTGGCTCTTCTTGGAGTGGAATGGAGGCAAAGCGGGGATTAAATAAGAAGCGCAGCTGAGCATGGTAGGTGCCGGTGTGGGTTGGTGTGGACCTGGAAGGCGAGGTTGACCACTGAATTGGTGGGTGCAAAGGTCCGGTGGCCATGAGCCATGACTGCGTACGGACTTGATGGTGGTTACGTAGAGGTGCGCATTGGCGTCTTCGTGGCAGGGGGTTGGTGCGCGAGGAAGGAGAGGCGGAGCGCTGATGACTAGGTCGTCTTCTATTTCCAGGTGGAATGCGAGGTGCGAGTCGTCTTAAGCAGGCAGATGCACTGCTGTCCGTTTATCATCCACACTAATCTAACTTGCTCTTGCCAACGTTTGTATGAAGTGATGAACATAAAAATGATTTTTTTGAGGTTCATTTTCCCGTACGTGCTCACATTGTCAAGTTTAAAGAACGTCAGTATTATTAACCTATCATGTTTTGGCCTTTGCAATGGCCAAGGATGGCCTTGTAACACTCTAAAACCTTCTTCTCTTTTAATAAAAAATACAAATCTTTTGCCTCCTTTCAAAAGAAATATAGCATGCATCATATTGTTAACAACCTACTTTATTTCAAGGAAGTACTACATAAATATCAAGAAAATATCCATTGCATTGGACCTATGCAACAACAAAACGGCAAGAGCTAGTTTAGATGTCAATAATGCACACAGCCAAATAACAATAAAAGGACAAGAGAAGGCACACGGAAGCAAACAGTAACTATCAAGACGAACAACCACCGCTGTTGGCAACACCCGTGCCGTGAAAAAGATTCTCCAAGAACAACGCTTCACAATAGTGCACAAACGCCATCGTCGTGCAATCTAAGCCAAAAATTTCATCGTAAAATGGCTTAAGGTCTACTAGTACTAATATGTCTTGCCCAAAAAGAAGGCACATCCCAACACACGCTCCACTCGTGCATTCTACTTATATGTTAACAAGATCGATTCGCAAGTACTAACATGAAAACGTTGACCAACAGGGAATGATCCTGCGGATGGACGCTAGGATGATACCTGGTTTAAAGTCCGCTCCTTCCAGCGAAATTACCGCGAGATTGGGATTCGACCCCGGGTGGACTGGCTACGCACTCGCTAGCCTTGCCACTGAGCAAGTACTAATATGTCTTGGTTCGTACAAGTACTAATATCTCTTAACAGCTTATATGTTAACAATATTCGCAAAAAAAAAAAGCTTATATGTTAACAATCATTCTGCTACTACTAATCATACATGAGACCACCAATAGCGTGTGACGCACTAGTACAGTAGTACTAATCATACACCTGTTGCTGAAGGTGGCGTTACCTAAACACCAGAAAATACTGAACTTCGAGTTACGAACGTGCAAATCATGCTAATGTAACCATGTCCTTTTGGAAGAATTTAAAACAAGCGGGACGGCTGCTTACACCATGTGCACAAAACTACGAGGAAACAAATCGTAAGACGAAAAGGACCTAGATTTGTCAAAGCCAAGCAAGTGGTCTCTGCTAGTGTTCCATATTCTTTTTGAGGTGTGTAGAACCCCACATATTCTACTTTAGATTATAGATTAAGCTACTAGTACAAATGGCCTAACTCGATCGTGACCTTGATTATTTCCTATTCCAGTACGATGCTTCCCTGCTGGCTCTTCTCCTGCGTATGAGTTTCTTTGATACGAAGAGCGAGCCTCTCGTGTTTCATGAACAGTTACGATTATTCAGTCCACTGATCAGTCAGTCAGTCAGTCAGTCAGTCAGTCAGTCAGTCAGGAGTCCTGGGCTCCTGGCACCGTTTATATTGGAAGCTTCATGTCAAGACATAGAAGGTTGCGAGCCTGCTTCTGTTCGCGCCTTGGTTGTCTGTGCTGCTCCATCAGCAAATGAGTAAATGACGAGTGTTCCGGTCTGAATGCTGAAGCCATTTGAAGTTAAACTTCCTCCGGTGTGGAAGTTTGGTTCTTCAGTGCACACATGACTTGACGTACTTGACTGTATTATGGGATCATTTCTTACAAGTTTTACATTGTGCTCGAGAGATTACATGGTAACTGCGAAGAGTTCTGCACCGAAGAAGCAACAAAGGGCAAAACTGCAGCATCTTGCTTTCTCTTCAGTGATCAGCCGGGGCCAACACGTTTGAGGCCTAGTACGAGGCCAACGCACGCGTCGGCCATTTTGGTTGTATCTCACACGAGTTCCATTCCAAGGCAAGTCCGCAAGTGGCCTTTGGTTGTGTCTTCAGCCTTCGACTTGGACAGTTCAACCACACGAGGAACAAAAGCGGAAGAAGCACGAGAGACCACGCACGTGAGAGACTGACTGAAGGTGAAGTTTTGTCGGATGCGTTCACATATGTCATGGGAATATTCTCCGTTTGGTATTGTTGCGATGAAGTCGAACTGTCGAAGTCGTCCCATCATAAGCACGATGGACATGCAGTGATGAATGGTGTGTTTGTGATTCTGTGGTTGTTGGCCTTCCTGGCACCCTTGCTGTGGTTTCAGCGTATGGAAAAGATTGTCCATGACCTTTGCTGTGCAAATGCGTGCAGTTTTCTTGAGGTGAAAATGCGTGTGATTTCTCTCTAGTCAAGTTCATGCAAAGGAATTTACCAAGTGATAACGCGGTACTAAAAAAAATGCATGTCGTCTTCGATCTCCACACATGTGCAGCCTTTCCCACCCGCAGTCCGTAGAATTTATACCCGTCGCTGTACAAGAAGACAGTCAAGATGTACATGCAGTTTTTCCAACTAAGTGGATGATTTAGACTCATCCAGATGCGATTTGGGTCCGTGCTAGTTCCTCAAAATTACTACAGTTAGATGTTTTCCTTGATCTTCAGTTAACCGAATAGCAAAACGTTTTAAACCTTACCGCTGCGCAAGTGATCAATCAAGGACGTAAATATAAAAGCTAGCTAACTCGGAAACATTCAGTTGTTGGCTTGGATTATGGTGAACATGAGAAACACACTATAAGTCTAAAACAATACACCTCGGGACCTTGGAGGTCGACGATCTGGCGACCTGGGAGCCAAAGCGGTTTTGCACACACCGGCATGCATTATGTTGACTTGACCTCGTTGATATCTGACATGTTTACGTAGAATGTCCATGTTTGACTTGACCAATGCGTACCAAGAACAACCGCTGCCAAATCATCAGCGATCAATTTGTTGAATGTATCCACACTGGTCAAAAGTTCCAAGCATGTGATACTATAGATTGCTTTTTACCAACCATAGTGTTTTGCATGTATGAACAACTATGAGTATGTTCCTGCCAATTACTTTGTCAACAGGCCGGCATGAGCCAAGTCACAGCGAATCATGTCAGTATCATTACTCCTTTCTTTTCGAGGTCGGTCTCATTCAACCTCCAATAAAAATTATTATTTTGGGGTTTTACTACATGCAAAATATTCTATTTTTCCGGGGTTTTACTTTCTTGTATCTTGTCTATGTAGTCATTGTCCATAAGATAATTGGTAGTCATTGTTGATTCTCCAATATGTTCCTGTAAGCATAAATATGTTTTTTCTACTTTTTATGCACTCAATCTATATATCTTATGTAGATAAACCCCCACATTAAGTTAACAAACATATCTATTATGGTATGCACTATGAGAAAAGGCGCTGTCTTGTCGCACCCCATTTGTTTCTCTATTACTATTTTATGCATTTTTCTCTTGTGTGTGTAGCTCGTTTTTGCTTTGATTTGCTTGGGTTAAGCTGGCTCTTGCCATTTTTATATTAACCATAAGAAAGAGTGCATATAATCAATCTTTTTTTTTTTGTGAAAGGAATGCGGTAGGGGAAGGTCCAGCAACGATTTTTTTTAAAAATAATAAGGGCACAAATCTGCGTTTGTGAGAACTTGAAGGTGGGTGGATGGGTTATCCACTTCCTTAATCAAGTAAGCTACACTCATTTCTTTAATTAATCTTTTTAATAATAATAAAATTCCTTCATGTTAGTCTTACAATTACTCATGTAGAAAAATAAACCAAGAAGGCAAGATGTCGTACAAAAAAGCATGCACGAAATAAAATAATAAGTTATCTTCTATCCAGAAAACCATCATATTTTGATGAAGGTGTACATTATAAAGATTTCTATAGCAAGGTGATTTCTCCTCCCTCATAACAGGGTAAGTTATAGTACAGCCAAGCAAGGAGTCAACACCAAAATTGCATAATGGTATCGCTCAGCTATAGCCCAATGCTATCGTCTACGGAAGGCGAATCTGCATACAGGCCTGATGAGCACCAAAATTCGAAAAGGATATATAGTTTTAGCGCCAAAGCCACATTATGCCATCATGCGGTTTCAAATACTAATTTTCTCTTACTTTATGAAGTATACTTATGCGGGGTTTTCTCTTTTCCAAATGTCGATAAACTCACAAGCATAGAAGAAAGTTTAACCAAAATGTTTTAACAACGAAGAAGCAACGTGTTGTCGGAAGGTTACGTGACATTTTCTACCTTGAGGCTCCATCCTTCCAAGGATCAAACCACTTGTTAACGCTTTCCGTAACTCGTTAAGCTAGAATATTCCTTTAGCGTTTCTGTTGATAGTGGTAGTGCGCTCAGAAATTTTGGCTTGTCAATGGGCCAAAACCTAAAAACACAATTTTGTAATTTGTTTAATCCAAACGCTCATTCGCAGCGGTTCCCTTATCGCCCGCTTCAACGCCGGAGCGAGTAAGCTCCGTTTACTTAGCCTTCCCTCATAGGCCGCTCCCAATGCAGCCCAAAATGATAGGTAAGGCTTTTTTGCCTTTGAAAAAATGTTCAAAATCAAAAATTGTTTAGATCTTAAAAATATTCATATTCAAAAATGTAGAGATTCAAAATTGTTTGGATTTTATTTTAACGATGTGCGAATTTTAAAAAATCAACTTTAAAAATATTCAAAATTTTAAAAAATGTTCAGAAATAGAAACTGATCATATTTTAAAAAATGTTCATGTGTTCAAATTTTTACAATAAAAAATAAACAAAGAAAAAATAAAATACAGAAAAACAAAATTAGAAGTTTCTTGATCCTTCCCTCTTTTTTTTGATGGAATCTTGATTTTTTTTAAGCAGATGAGGGATTTTTTTTTTTTTTTGACCTGAGATGAGGGAATCTTGATCCTTCCTAAAACCGACAAACCAGAATCCTCCCCTGTGGGCAGCTGCATTGCCGGGCCGTGGCCCAGGAGTGCGGGACGAATTAATATGGGCTAATGGACGATGTATACGGTTTGCCCGTAGCAGCGCGAAGCAGGTTCAGACGGAGAGCCCAAAACGGTAATTCCTATTTGACACTTTGTGTGAATGATTGTAGAACTTCTTCGCTAGCATTTCAAACTGGGCCAGCCCAGTACAATCTGTGTGCCTGGTTTTTTCTGGATTTAGGAATATTCTAGAACTTTCCACGCTGGTTTTTTCTGGTTTGGTCGGTTTTCCCTGGTTTCTGAACATTTTTAAATTAGGAAGATTTTTAATTTGAAATATTTTTAATTTGAATTATTATTAATTTGAATTATTTTTAAAATTTATTACTTTTAAATATGAACAATTTTCAAAACTGAACCTTTTCTAAATGTGAACATCTTGGAATTTAATCATTTTTAAAATTCACAAATTTTAGACTCTGAACATTTTTTCAAATTTTAACCTTCAAAATGTACCATTTTCGAAATTTGAACTTTTTTATTTTTTGATTTTGAATTTTTTTGGATTCCCAAATTTTCATTTTTGATTTTTTAAATACGCTTTACTAGAGGAATTTCGAACGAAGACGAACAACATACCATGCGTAACTAGGCCAGCCCATGTACGACTTATTGGAACGAACGAAGGCGAGTAGGCCGCTTACACTTCGAGTGAAGCATGAAGTAGGAGAACCCGCCCAAAACGGGTTTCCCTATTCATCGCTTATTTGCAGTAGTTTGTACCGCTCGCACGCATGGGCGCGTTCGTGGGCTGACCCACTAAATTGTTCAGTAGGTTAGCTACTTTAGCACATCATCCAGTCCCATTCAAAAATTTCAAAATAAAAATGTTTAAATTTGAAAATGGCTTAGATTTGAAATTTGCTCAGATTCAAAATTTGCTCACATTCAAATTTTGCTTAACTCTTAACTTTGCTCGTAACTTTGAACTTTGCTAAAAAAAATTGTTCAAAAAATTCTTTTGCTCAAAATTAATTTTTTATAAATGTTCAAAAAATAAATGTTTTCATTTTTTCAGAAAAATAAAATATCGATATTAAAAAATTGAAATATATTTAAAAAATCAATCAGAAAAAAAACCCAGAAAAAGTGAAAAAACATAAAACCGAAAAACCAAAGAAAGCCATAAGGAAACTAACCGAAATCGGAGAACCAAAAGACCCGAAGAAAAATCCGACAGGTAAATCCTGAAACTGAGGAAAACCGCAAAAACCAGAAAACGAATGAACGCCTAATGGGCCGGTCCATAAGGCACGCGCCGCGGGCGGAGCGTGGTAACGCACGCTGATAGGCGATATATAGGAAAATCTGCCCAAAACCCTGCCTGCCGACCAGGCCTTCTCAACATAAAGGACTCAAAATGGGCCTAACCGGCCCGTCTCAATTATTTGTCTTTGCGGCTTTGCCGCTGAATCTAGCGAACCAGGTTTTCTAAATTTGCTTAGATTTGAAAATTGTTTAGATTTGAAATTTGCTCAGATTTAAAATTTACTCATATTCATACGCATACAATATTTTAATGGAAGCGAGTCAGGATCGGCAGGTGTAATGTAGCTGAGGCTAAACTACCATTGACTAGACCCGGTTACAGTCAAAGTCGACGATTGTGTTTGTGCAAGCACACATTATCTCTACTACGGAGTACTTAAAAAGAATCTCGGTGTTTCGTCAACCATCTCAGGCGGTACGTCGTTGCTTTTCGTTGCGCTTCGTCGCGCTTCGCCTGCGCCCAAATGGGCCAAGTCCAGCAAATCGTTGTCGCTACGCCGTCCTTCCTCGGTCGGTGCCGTATCCGTCAACGTGGAGTCTCGTGGACGACTGATTGAATCGAGCGAGCACACTGCACACCCAAATCCCTACCTCTCACAAGCTCGTGCGCCGCCAGGCACCCTGGCCGCCGACCCGCGTGTGTGCTCTTCCTCAGCTGACTCCACCCGCTCTCTTCCCAGCCATGGAGACCAATCTCCCGCTACCGCAACATGGTACCACCAACGATTTGCAAAGAGGAGACGGAGCAAGGAGGCAGGAGCTGCAGGGCATCGTCACCGCTCCCATCCTCCCTCTACCACCGCCTGGCCCGCGTCCTCCACCGATCCCGTCCTCCCTCGAGCGCCGCCTGTACGACGGCCAAAGGCTGTTGAACTCCAACAGGATCCAAATCAGTTATTGATCTATTTTCTTGGAGCCTCCTGATCTATAGTCGCATATTCATTTAGTTCTCCTCCTGATCCACAGGTTTCTTCATATCCTTGGACTTCATCAGTTTCCTGACATGCAACACTTCCCCACTTTTCATCATTTGCATAGATAATTGACATACTAATATAGCTCCAATGTCCCCAACCTCCATGGAGAACAAGTGATCAGCTGCAAGCTGGCCGATTTGGCCTCTCCTTGGACCTTGCTGGTTCCTAGCAGAGAGCCTCATGCATTGGGATTGACCATGTGATGGGGCATATCCAGCGTAAAACTGGATGCATCTTGGTTCTTGGAGACGTCTGCCACGAGAAAGAAGGTCAACAATGCATGTGCTAACCTCATGTTTCAAGCAAAATCTGTATAGTAGATTCGGCAGCAACGGTGGAAGGGCGCCGGAGTACCTACAACTTGAAGAAGGGGGGGGGGGGGGGCACCTTAGCATCACAGAGGAGCTTGCGAGTCTATGACGTGCTCCTGTCACTAATCCGCTTCATTTAGTTGTGTCAGGAGGTAGTAGTGATTTGTTGCGCAATGATCAAGTAGTTTGACTATGATAATCCATTTGATGTTTGACTTTGACATAAAATAATCTTAATTGTGGAGCTTTTTTACTTGAATAGAGATATGAGATTTGAGACATGGGAATAGAGATATATATGAGATTTGTCTCTCGAAAAAAAAGGATATGTTGGTAACTAAAAAATGGATATAGAGCCACATTAGTCTTTACATATGCATCTAGGGCCACATTTTCTATGTTGTCTACAATATTCTCTTACTTATATGGTCCTGATCTTTCAAATAATTTTGTGGTCGATTAGGTTGTTTATTTTCAATCACTGAGTACCTAGAAATATTAGTGAGTGCTCACTTCAGATGTTTGGTCCTTTGAGTTATAAGATACCCGGTAAGATTGCAGTAGGAGCCTAGGAGGTTTGATCCTTTCAGTTACAAGATAACCTAAGTATATTTTATATAGGATGATTCATGACTATATTAGGGTGCTGGTTTGTGCATTTGGCAAGCAGGGAAAGACATTCAAAATGGATTTGCTTTCATAATTAAGATGATCATCTAGAGTACTATTCGAATTGTAGACAAACATATCTGACAGAGTAGCCTAGATGCCGAATAGGAGCTACAGGATAACTCATCTTATTTTGGATGGTTTGCTGTATGGATTGTTCATAATTATAATATCTGTATAGAGGAGGGACTCAATAGCGCTAGCATATTTTTGCAAAGCAATAGTTAACCAAGGTTGGTGAAAGAAAGAAAAACGGAACATCAAGTTTGTTGATTGCACTTTCATTCCAAGGACTGCCTTTTAAATTGTTTTTCTAATTGATTATGTTAAGTGTGTCACCAGCCCACCAAGTACCTATTAATAAACCTACTTCTAAACTGGAGCAGCAGATTACTACCAGCAGAGACATCAATTCTTTTGGCAGATATCATGTTTTTACTTGGTTCATGAAGATCAACTTAAGTGATAGATATTATATATCTACGTGTGTCCGGGGGGAGAAAGCTACAGGAAACTGTACATCTTGAGAGTTTCTACTGTAAAACTGAAAAAAGACAAGTTCCTAGATAAACATCCAGGAAGATTTATCAAAGCAGAGTAGCTACAAGATTTACGAAACAAAGAAGCAAAGGAAGCACACCTTAGAGCTTTACATTTAGAAAGGCTTACTAACATAAACTCAGTAGATGAATTAAGCATGAGGCACATAGTTTGCATATGGTCATGGAAAATAGGTACAATTATTAATCAGTGTTGAATGATGATTCCATATGCTATGCAGCTGGTCTATTTGCACAACATATGTACCTTTTACTATTAAATAAGCATCTAAAACTTTCAGGATTAGTTCCTCTAGCTTCATATATGATCTATTAACTGGAAGATTTTTTTCCATGTTTTTCTTTGTACTGTTTTTTCTGTATCGGTTCACTTCAGATCTGAAGAAGATTCAGCAGAAATATGGAAAATAAGAAGAGATCTTCCTTGAACTGGTCTGCACCTTTTCCCTTATTTTAAATCAACCTTGAAGACAATGGTGCGTGCTACATACTGATGTACTTGTTCTAACTCTTTTCAATGTTGACAAAGGTGTGTGCTACTGTGTGGTACCTGATGCCAAGCATGTTCTTAAAATAAGCCTCTAAAACCTTCAGTATACTTTTATGGAAATTCAATTTTTGGATACAATGGCTGTGATGAGTTTGTAATTCAACTTATGAAAATTCTAAAATGGAGGAAGCTACATCAACGTGAGCTTACAGCCAGTTCCATAGGAGATAAGGCCTAGCTAGCTGTTGAACAGATCTGAAGTTTCTCATGCCCCTGGCACATCTATTTGCCGGAAGAAACGACTAACCATTATGTTTGTTGTCTCTGATGATTTGTAGTTGTTTTTGTACTCAGCTTGTTCTGCGACTAGAGTTTGGTCTACACCGGAGCCTGTTGTTGCATTCAAAGGAGCCCCTGGTGTTTGAGGTTCAGCTGCTTGAAGGTCATACGATCTGTCATTTGGGGTCCAATGTAGATAGAAGATCTCCTATATCTACAAAGAATTGCACATTATTTTTTTATATGTTTTGGTTCTAATTCCTTTCTGAACTTAATTATATTTATTCCTCTGAAAATTCATTCAGCAGGTTAAGTGAAAAGGAGTAGACATGGAGTAGCATTTCCAGATAGTTACTGATTCATCTCTCGCTCGATTATGCAATGGGTAGTGTAGTACATGCAGTAGGAAGGGGAGACTAAAAATATGTTGAATTTGTTTCTTATGTGACATGGTTTGTAAATAAATTCTTTTAGCGTTTTCCATCACACAAACGCCCAATCAGGCGAGCTAAAGTAAATAGTTTTAATAACACTATATGCATGTCTAGCTCCCTTGAGTGCAGTAATCAGTTTGAAAGAGTATTCATTAGGTAATTGGTGAAGTTGAAGCTCAAATTGTAAAGATCTATTTTTGTTAGCATAATACTTCTTGATTGAGTATGGCAAATGTTGGCGAACGCATCCACGGCCCACGGGGATGCTGGTATGTGTGAACGATACTTACTGGTAGTGTTGAGGCCGTGGCGATCTGTCGGTGCTCTCGAGAAAAATGTGCCCATGAAATCCTATTTGAAACTTCTCTCCTCCTCTAGTAAAATATTTTTTTATAAAATTCATATATTATTATCACGAAAATAACAATTACACATCGTCCCCAACATGTTATGTTGAAGACATTACACTACTGATGCACACAACCATATTACAAAAAAATCCCTCAAGTTCTTATAGCAGCAACCCAAATCACCATCAAAATAGCACCCAGATTCCAAGCTCATCAGAGCATCTCCAGCCGCGTCCCCCAAAGGGATTTGGGGCGCGCCGGACAAAAAATGCTTTCCAGCCGCGTCCCCCAAAACCCATTTTTTGTTGGAGATATGCCCAAGAGGCAATAATAAAATGGTTATTATAATATATCTTTGTGTTTATGATAATGTTTACATACCATGCTATAATTGTATTAACCGAAACATTGATACATGTGTGTTATGTGAACAACAAAGATTCCCTAGTAAGCCTCTTGTATAACTAGCTTGTTGATTAATAGATGATCATGGTTTCGTGATCATGAACATTGGATGTTATTAATAACAAGATTATGTCATTATATGAATGATGTAATGGACACACCCAATTAAGCGTAGCATAAGATCACGTCATTAAGTTATTTGCTATAAGCTTTCAATACATAGTTACCTAGTCCTTTCGACCATGAGATCATGTAAATCACTTATACCGGAAAGGTACTTTGATTACATCAAACGCCACCTGCGTAAATGGGTGGTTATAAAGGTGGGATTAAGTATCCGGAAAGTATGAGTTGAGGCATATGGATCAACGAGTGGGATTTGTCCATCCCGATGACGGATAGATATACTCCGGGCCCTCTCGGTGGAATGTCGTCTAAATAGCTTGCAAGCATATGAATGGTTCATAAGAGACCACATACCACGGTACGAGTAAAGAGTACTTGTCAGGAGACGAGGTTGAACAAGGTATAGAGAGATACCGATGATCAAACCTCGGACAAGTAAAATATCGCGTGACAAAGGGAATTGGTATCGTATGTGAATGGTTCATTCGATCACTAAGTCATCGTTGAATATGTGGGAGCCATTATGGATCTCCAGATCCCACTATTGGTTATTGGTCGGAGTGAAGTCTCAACCATGTCTACATAGTTCGCGAACCGTAGGGTGACACACTTAAGGTTTGATGTTGTTTAAGTAGATATGGAAATATGGAATGGAGTTCGAAGTTTTGTTCGGAGTCTCGGATGGGATCCGAGGACATCACGAGGAGGTCCGGAATGGTCCGGAGAATAAGATTCATATATAGGAAGTCATATTCCAAGTTTGGAAATGATCCGGTGCATTTATGGCGAGGTTCTAGAAGGTTCTAGAAAAGTCCGGAAGAAATCACCATGGAAAGTGGAGTCCCGAAGGGACTCCACCTTGCATGGCCAGCCAAACCCTAAGGGGTGGAGTCCCAGGTGGACTCCACCATAGGTGGCCGGCCACCCCACCTAAGGGAAAGGTGGGAGTCCCACCTTGGGTAGGACTCCCCCCTTGAGTAGGTTTCCCACCTATGGGAGGTTTTGTTGTTGGGGTCTTATTCGAAGACTTGGACTACAACTCTTGGGGATTTCCACCTATATAATGAGGAGGAGAGGGAGGGGGCAGCCACTCTTGGCCGCACCACCTAGGGCTGCCCATGGCCGGCGCCCTAGCCACCCCTCTCCCCAAACCCTAGCCTCTCCTCCTCCACCACTTCTCCCGCATACGCTTAGGCGAAGCCCTGCCGGAGTTCTCCATCGACACCGCCACCACGCCGTCGTACTGCCGGGATTCCGAGGAGGATCTACTACTTCCGCTGCCCGCTGGAACGGGGAGAAGGACGTCTTCATCAACACCGAACGTGTGACCGAGTACGGAGGTGCTGCCCGATCGTGGCACCGTGATCAAGATCTTCTACGCGCTTTTGCAAGCGGCAAGTGATCGTCTACCGCAGCAATAAGATCCTACTCTTATAGGCTTTGGAAATCTTCAAGGGTGAGTCTTGATCATCCCCTCGTTGCTCCCATCTTCTAGATTGCATCTTGGCTTGGATTGCGTTCTCGCGGTAGGAAAATTTTTGTTTTCTATGCAACGAATCCCTACAGTGGTATCAGAGCCGTGTCTATGCATAGATGGTTGCACGAGTAGAACACAATTGTTTTGTGGGCGTTGATGCTTATGTTGTCTTTAGTTCGAGTACTTTGCATCTTTGTGGCATGGTGGGATGAAGCGGCTCGGGCTAACTTTACATGACCGCGTTCATGAGACTTGCTCCACGTTCGACATGCAACTTATATTGCATAAGTGGCTTTGCGGGTGTCTGTCTCTCCCACCATAGTGAAGATTCAATTTACTCTTTCTATTGACAACACTAGTATCACCGTTGTGGTTCATGTTCGTAGGTAGATTAGATCTCACTCGAAAACCCTAAACCACGTAAAATATGCAAACCAAATTAGAGACGTCTAACTTGTTTTTGCGGGGTTTGGTGATGTGATATGGCCATGATGTGATGATGAATATGTATGAGATGATCATTATTGTATTGTGGCAACCGGCGGGAGCCTTATGGTTGTCTTTAAATTTCATGTTGAGTAGTATTTCAAAGTAGTTGTAATAGTTGCTACATGAGGTGAACAATCATGAAGACGGCGCCATGGACCTTGACGCTACGCCGACGATGATGGAGATCATGCCCATTGATGATGGAGATCATGTCCGTGCTTTGGAGATGAAGATCGAAGGCGCAAAGACTAAAGGGCCATATCATATCACATATGAATTGCATGTGATGTTAATCCTTTATGCATCTTATTTTGCTTAGATCGTGACGGTAGCATTATAAGATGATCCCTCACATTAATATCAAGATAATAAAGTGTTCTCCCCTCGTATGCACCGTTGCCAAAGTTCGTCGTTTCAAAGCATCTCGTGATGATCGGATGTGATAGATTCAACGTTCATATACAACGGGTGTAAGCCATGTTGCACACGTGGAATACTTGGGTTTGCTTGACGAGCCTAGCATGTACGAGACATGGCCTCGGGACAACGGAAACCGAAAGGTTGAACACGAGTCATATGGATGATATGATCAACATGTTGATGTTCACCATTGAAGCTACATCATCTCACGTGATGATCGGTTTTGGTGTAGTGGATGTGGATCGTGTACCACTTAACAACTATGAGGGATGTTGTATTAAGTGGGAGTTCATTAGTAATTAGATTAAAACATGAACTAATTATCATAAACATAGTCTGAGTAGTATTTTGAATTTTTTTTGTAGTATTGGCATCCGTTTTTCTACCATGCGCTAGTCTTGTTATTGAGATAGAAATACTGTTAAAATCTGACAAGAAACTTTACGGATTGGTACCGTATTGTTAAAGAATCAAGAATTGATTAAGTCCTATTGCAAACTTTTAGTAAACCTCACATTGTTGATTCAAAGAGCTATGGTTTCAATTAGTACCTAAAGTTATCTTGTCTCTATGAAACTTGAAGTTCAAATCTGTTTGAAAAGTAAGGAGCTGAAAATTTAGTTTTCAGAAATAATCAAGGTATGAGATATATGTGATATCTAAGACCTTATTGCAAGATGATAGAATATAAATTTGGTGAGACTACATAAACTCATAAGTTTTATGGGAATGTATGAAGGTTGAAGACGCCGGGCGTCACAATCCTCCAACTATTGGGGCACTAATAATATTCGCATATCCATGAAGTTATCGTCCTTAGTATGCACCGTTGCTAAGACTCGTCGTTTCGAAGCATCACGTGATGATCGGGTGTGATAGATTCTACGTGTGCATACAACGGATGCAAGCCAGATTTGCACATGCGAATACTGAGGTTAAACTTTACGAGCCTAGCATGTACTGACATGGTCTCGGAAAAGTCGTCATGATAAAATTATGAGTGAAATTGTTCATCATATTAAAAAGTTACTAATAGTGAAATCTGAAACACTTGTCATATGATGATCAACTTCAAAGTAAGAACCTCAAGGTTATTGGTATTTGACCAACAAACCTAGAAGTTATTGAAGGTGAAGTGTTTTCTGAATAATGAGGAAAGCTAAAAGAGAAACTACAAAAGATATTTTGGCAGAAAGAAAAGAAAAGACTAGAAAGTCTAGATCAGGTGTATATACATGATATACATGTTATGGTTGTATTCCTAGTTTGGTCACACAATGAAATTCTTGGGTATTAGTACCACATTGGTTGGTATGAAGTGTCATACAAAACAACGCAATGCAAGAATACAATGGCCTAAGTGACTAATAAGGAATATGGTAATAATGCACATCTGGAACATAATAAAGTGTTATTATGCTTGTCATTGGCATTCTACCTAGCCCTTATAATTTATAATAAAGAACTTAATAATTGTTATTTTGCTCTGGTCAAATAAAAACAATGAGTTGTTCAAATTATGACATTACTCCATGTACGATGGATAAGTTATTATAAATCTTAATGGTGAAACACACATACATAACACCGACGCTAAAATGCCATAAGGCAAATGATTTGAATTCCACTTATTTGTGGAACCGCCATTTAGGTCATGTTAGAAAGGAACGCATGAAGGAACTCCATGCAAATGGATTTTTGGAGTCATTCGATTTTTGAATCGTTTGGTGCTTGCAAATCTTTTCTAAAGAGAATGACTGAAATAACCGTTCATAGGCCAAAAGTTGAATGGGCAACTAACTTAGTGGAAATATACATGATGATGTATGTGGTTCACTGGGCATAGTTGTGTGCGGGAGATTCTTCTACTTCATGAAAACTTCCAACAATAAATTGAGTATATAAATGTGGATATATTCGATAAGGAAGAAGTTTGAAACATTTGAATGGATTCAAATAGAATTCAGCATGAAGTGGAAATCATCGTAATAGAAAAGTCAAATATCTATGATTGGATCATGGTGGAAAATATTTGAATTACGAGTTTTAGCGAACATCTAAGAGAGTTATGAAATTGTTCTACAACTCACGTTTCTTGGAGTATCATAATGATGATGGAGTATCCGAGAGATGTATCCAAACCTTGTTGGATCAATGATGAGATAAAAATATTGATGCCATTATATTTTTGTGAATTATGCTTTAGAGACTACCGCTTTTACACTGAATAGAGCATCATCATGATCCGTTGAAATGACACCATACGAGTTATGGCATGGGTATAAACCCTTATAGTCATTTCTTTAAATTTTGGTCTAAGAGTTTACAACCAAAATCGGATGAATGTCTTTGTTGGTTATCCCAAAGATTTAATTGGGAATTCTTCCCACGAGACAAAGACAAAAGTGTTTGTCAATGTTTCTTATTTCCGAGAAATTGTTTCTAGTGAAGTATTTGAGTGGGAGGACAATATAATTTGATAAGGTTTATGAACCTGAGCATAATGATCAGAGTAGCGCAGCATTGGAATTGGTTCCGGAAGCGGTCACGATGATCATAGCTCTCATGACTACAAAGTGTTTTAGTCATGGAGATCGAAGTACATATTGAACCTTGTAGGTATGATTTACTTTGTGATCAAATAAATGATTTGTGAACAAAGGATTGATTTTGAACAATGATAAATCAACTACAAACAAAGAAGTTATGATGGGCCCTGACTCCATTAAAATGGCTATACGCCATGAAATCCAAGATAGATAAATATTTTTTGAAAGTAAATAAATCTATGAAATTGATAGACTTGGATGAAATGTCCTTAAAGAAGCTAGGCTTGTCGAAAAATTGTTTACGACAAAGTTCAAAGAGTTGACTACGATAAGATTAGATCTTCCGTAGCAATGCTTATAGTCTATGTGGATTATTCTAGTAATCACTACATATTTCTTTTATGAGATATGTTAGTAGGATGGCAAAATATATTACTTAACAGAAGTGTGTATTAAAGTTGTATACAAGATACAACCAAGAGTTTTGCTAGTCCGTAGAATACTAGATAGGAATACAAACTTCAATTGGATGAAGTGAGTATTGCGGAGTTGGAATCTTCACCGGATGAAATGATCAAAGAGTTATGATTTCATCAGAGACGATGAAGAGGCTTGCATTTGCAAGAAATTAAGTGGGAGCGCTGAGACATATTTGTAATACTTTATGTAGGTGACATATCGTTGATTATAAATAATGTAATTATTGATTAAAAAGGTTTCATTGAGAATTAAACTTCAATGAAAGGATATAAACTGAAACATGTTTAGTGTCAAGATCTATGAAGATGGATTGAAACACATAAAAGTTTAAGTTAAAAAGTACATAGAATGAATATTGAAGTAGTTCAATATAAAGAAGGTGTTCTTTTCATGTGAAGGTTTTACAAGACTTGAGTGTATTTGACACTCAATGAGTAAAAACACATGAGTGATTTTAGATCACGAATAATATGTACAATATCAGATTTCCTATGCTCTAAATGGTTAGGAGCATATACCAGAATGATTCATGTGATGATCATTGGATAAACAGTAAGAATATCCCTGAGTACTTTAGAAGAACCAAGGATATATAGTTTTGTATGAGTAATGACAAACAAATCGCTGTAAGGTGTTGCACCGACATTTGTTTTGTCACATATGAAAATAAAATTTCAATCTCAAATTAGACAAAGTGTTGTTTAAAAGGTAGCACAATGAGCTAGAAGTTGTCTATGCTAGATTTAGAAGAGTTCAAAATATTGTGACGGATTCTACAAAAGAAGGCAGAGTATGTCAATTGTTTTGACAATGACAGAGGATGTTAAGTCAAGAGGTTCTTTGAGAACTTGGTGTAGTTCCGACAGGTCAGAACTTTGAAGCTATATTGTGTGTGACAATATTAGTGACATATTTCAGACCGCGGAATTAAGGTTCCACCAGAAGACCAAACATATATAATGCCAACTCATTTGGAAATGAGTGATGCGTTGAGACGCAAATGAATTACAAAATACATACGTTTCTGAGCATGTCAGATCCGTTGACTAAAACCTCTCCCGTGAGCAAAACATGATAAAACACCGGAAGGCCAAGGTGTTATATCTTTACAAATGTAAACTAGATTATTGACTCTAGTGCAAGTGGGAGAGCTGTTGGAGATATGCCCAAGAGGCAATAATAAAATGGTTATTATAATATATCTTTGTGTTTATGATAATGTTTACATACCATGCTATAATTGTATTAACCGAAACATTGATACATGTGTGTTATGTGAACAACAAAGATTCCCTAGTAAGCCTCTTGTATAACTAGCTTGTTGATTAATAGATGATCATGGTTTCGTGATCATGAACATTGGATGTTATTAATAACAAGATTATGTCATTATATGAATGATGTAATGGACACACCCAATTAAGCGTAGCATAAGATCACGTCATTAAGTTATTTGCTATAAGCTTTCAATACATAGTTACCTAGTCCTTTCGACCATGAGATCATGTAAATCACTTATATCGGAAAGGTACTTTGATTACATCAAACGCCACTGCGTAAATGGGTGGTTATAAAGGTGGGATTAAGTATCCGGAAAGTATGAGTTGAGGCATATGGATCAACGAGTGGGATTTGTCCATCCCGATGACGGATAGATATACTCCGGGCCCTCTCGGTGGAATGTCGTCTAAATAGCTTGCAAGCATATGAATGGTTCATAAGAGACCACATACCACGGTACGAGTAAAGAGTACTTGTCAGGAGACGAGGTTGAACAAGGTATAGAGAGATACCGATGATCAAACCTCGGACAAGTAAAATATCGCGTGACAAAGGGAATTGGTATCGTATGTGAATGGTTCATTCGATCACTAAGTCATCGTTGAATATGTGGGAGCCATTATGGATCTCCAGATCCCGCTATTGGTTATTGGTCGGAGAGAAGTCTCAACCATGTCTACATAGTTCGCGAACCGTAGGGTGACACACTTAAGGTTTGATGTTGTTTAAGTAGATATGGAAATATGGAATGGAGTTCGAAGTTTTGTTCGGAGTCTCGGATGGGATCCAGGACATCACGAGGAGGTCCGGAATGGTCCGGAGAATAAGATTCATATATAGGAAGTCATATTCCAAGTTTGGAAATGATCCGGTGCATTTATGGCAGGTTCTAGAAGGTTCTAGAAAAGTCCGGAAGAAATCACCATGGAAAGTGGAGTCCCAAAGGGACTCCACCTTGCATGGCCAGCCAAACCCTAAGGGGTGGAGTCCCAGATGGACTCCACCATAGGTGGCCGGCCACCCCACCTAAGGGAAAGGTGGGAGTCCCACCTTGGGTAGGACTCCCCCCTTGAGTAGGTTTCCCACCTATGGGAGGTTTTGTTGTTGGGGTCTTATTCGAAGACTTGGACTACAACTCTTGGGGATTTCCACCTATATAATGAGGAGGAGAGGGAGGGGGCAGCCACTCTTGGCCGCACCACCTAGGGCTGCCCATGGCCGGCGCCCTAGCCACCCCTCTCCCCAAACCCTAGCCTCTCCTCCTCCACCACTTCTCCCGCATACGCTTAGGCGAAGCCCTGCCGGAGTTCTCCATCGACACCGCCACCACGCCGTCGTGCTGCCGGGATTCCGAGGAGGATCTACTACTTCCGCTGCCCGCTGGAACGGGGAGAAGGACGTCGTCATCAACACCGAACGTGTGACCGAGTACGGAGGTGCTGCCCGATCGTGGCACCGTGATCAAGATCTTCTATGCGCTTTTGCAAGCGGCAAGTGATCGTCTACCGCAGCAATAAGAGCCTACTCTTATAGGCTTTGGAAATCTTCAAGGGTGAGTCTTGATCATCCCCTCGTTGCTCCCGTCTTCTAGATTGCATCTTGGCTTGGATTGCGTTCTCGCGGTAGGAAATTTTTTGTTTTCTATGCAACGAATCCCTACATTTTTGTCCGGCACGCCCCGATACGGTGTCCGGCGCCCCGAGCCCATCCCCGTCCCACAGGGGACGCACCGGGCACGCCGGACACAACGAAAAGCGAGGCGGGGAGTGGCGGGGCCGACCCATCAGCGGCACAGTTAATTTTAACCTAACCGTCGCCTACCTCGCGACGGAAGTTATTCGCGCGCAGTGACACACGGCGGCTTCTTTGCCTTAATGGCGACGGAGGGGCAGGCGGGACGTCTCGTCGGTGCTGCGCAGCCTCCACGCGTCACCGGCGTTCGCACGCCACCGCCCGATCTTCCCGCCTCTTCTCGTCTGTTCCCGCGCTTTCTTCCCGACGCCGGCGTCTATAAAAGGTCTCCCGGCTCAATGGTAGCCACCACACCCCGCCGGCAACAAACACAGCCCTCGTCGCTCCACCGCCGTCTCCTCCACCACCAGTGGCAATGGCTAACCGCCCCGGCGCTGGCCACTTCCCTCCACCGCCGTCTCCTCCACTTCCAATCCCGGATGAGCGGCGGCGGCGAGGGACGCCGCTTTGGCCTGGCTCTCGTCAGCAGCGGCGGGAGGCACTCGAGGAGGAGGCCCGCCAGCGGCGTGAGGCGGCGCACGCGGCGGATCTGCGCGGCGTTCTACGCCCCTGCCCCCGCAGGCCGACGAGGCCGCGGCGGCAACAGCGTGGCGAGGAGCAGACGGTGCGACACCGTTGCGGCGTTCGACGCCTCGACGGGAGAAGAGGCGCGACGGCGCCGGTACCGGGAGGAGATGGAGCAGCGGTGGGCTGATGAGCGCCGGCGCCAGCGCGATGAGCGGGAGGCGCTGTACCGTGAATGGCGGGAGGCGATAGAGCGCCGGCGGCGGGAGTCGATCGAGCGCCAGCAGCAGCTGACGGCGGAGGAGCGTCAGCAGCGGGAGGCGGCGCTGACGGCGCTATGGGGGAGGCGGGCGGACCAGTTGGCGGCGGAGGCCGACGCGTTGGCGGTGGCGATGATGGAGGCGCCAACAGATGTGGAGGAGGAGGCGCCAACGGAGGAGGAGGAGGCCGAGGCGGAGGAGACCGAGGTGGAGGACGACGACGACGATGAGTTCGAGTGGTCCGACGACGACGGGCCGCACCCGGACGAGACTGAAATGACCCAGCGTACCACTGCATGGTGTAGTACACAAGTCGTTGACATAACACAAGTGAAGCACCGTTCCACTCATATTACATCTCTCAGAGTGGTACAACAGAAACATATGCGAGTCCAAGGTATGTCTATAGAAGTACACACAAGTCTGTTTACATAAGATCAACACAGACCTCCTACTTTACACAGTGAGGTAAAACTTCAAATAAAGCTCCAGAAGAACGACTCGTAGTCTATCTTATTGCTAACTCAAGTTCAAGAGCTACTTGGCTTGCTATAGAAATCTAGCTACTTAGGTGCTAGGATTAGGGAAAGATTCCCTTCAATTACTAGTCTAAGTTTCCACTCTAGCTGATGCAGAAGTTGACTCCATTGACTCCTTTAATTGGATTTTTCATCTTGTTGCGGTTGACTCCTTTATCTTCGAGTTCCACGGTAGTTTCTCCTCCGGTTAATTGATCTAAGAAGGGGGTTCAAATGGGAGGGAATGAGTACGAGCGTACTCAGCAAGTTCATATTAGGAAATAGGTGTATCATGCACTAGCTACAGCCACAGACCAGAAAGTCATAGGCCAATGCAAGTTTTCATAAACATTTCTTCAAAAGGTTTATTTTATTCGAAAACTATGCCCGTCGGTCTTCACAGGTTGACCGAACTTCATGGAGTTCCTTTCCTGCGCGTTCGCAGTTCCCTTCCCGGAACGAGGAGTGACAGTCACAATTCAATACACTCTGCAGAGGTGCGTTACTTTTCCCATAAGAGACCTTATCCTTGTTGCCAACCAGGCGTATACTTTCCCGTCCACACTTCCTTTGGTGTGAGGCCAGGTGTAAGATCCAAGCCCACACCGCCTTCTCCGCGACCCTGCAAACCCACCCTTTTGTCCACCCGTACACCCCCGATAGACTTCTCCCGATAATACGGCTTTACTCACGGTGTACTTTGGACAATCCATCATAGACCGTAGAGCTCAACATCACACACGGATGGGGATTTAAAAGGCTATCCCAACCTACGGCGAGTGCCTCCAACACCCCGCAGCTCTACCGGTCCGTTGGCGTGCGTAAGGGAAAAGATACAGCTGACTTCCCCGAGCCATTATAGATCTTATGGTCAACGCGATATGTACGGGCGCTAGAATCACCTGGACGGCATTGGTATTTAGTCCTAGATGAGTAGTACCCATGCAATGGAACCTCCACCATATCAACACATACCATGGTTCCATTGCCCACCACATAGTCATATTCATAATTGTAAAATAATACTTTGCTTTTCAATGCATGAGTGATAAGTATAGTACTTTGCATATAGTTTGATACAAATAATCAAATGACATGAGCAAGCGATGAACTTGCCTTTCTTGTCTGCAAGATTATGCAGACAAAAGCTTCGATACGTGAGAACTCCAAATTCTGAAATACCATCATTGTCCGGTAAGGATAATGTTTAAAGAATTGGCAAAGATGCTGTAATGCATAATATGAGATGCAATCGCCCCAAGCGTAACCTAATCTCGATGATTTAGGATTGATAAGTTGTAAAGATTTTTTTAGGGTGTGTTGCACTTTTAGGATGGTTCTCAAACAAGGTTATTATTAAAGTTGGTGATATTAAGATCACACACAAGTAATATGATGCAACATAACAAGCATACATACAAATGATAGTAGTGGAATAAAATGTAAAGAACAGTTGTCAATTTTAAGTACTACGGGGCATGGTTGATGATTACTTATATTATACTTCAAAAGAATAACTTTTGAAGAACATGTTGATTAAGATTTAATAAGTATTTCAGATAAGAACTAGGGCTTCTATGGTTTGATTTATATTTACATTTCAAAAGAATAACTTTTGAAGAACAAGTTAAATAAGAACAAGAACTATTATAAATAGGAGCTATGGAATTCTAGGGTTTACTATTGGATTCATTTAGTTTCACTAATAAGAACTAGTTGGTTCTTAATTTGGAATGGGTTTCTATATAGCAAATATTGGTAGGTTTATTGCTATGGTTTCTTCTAAGCATCATATCAAAGGATGGTTATCAGGATGGTTCTATAAGTTAGCTATTAGGGTTTAATATGGTTTCACATTTGCTTCACTAAATAACTTTGGCTTCTAACTAGATGGTTTATTATTTCTTAAATAGGGTTTAGTGGAATAGGAGCATGTGATGTGTATTACTACACAAGATATTGGTACTAGGATTGATCTCCATGGTTCTTCTAGGTTTTGATGGTTTAGGAGGATTCCAATGGTGTGGTATATAGGAATGGTGATCCATGGCACTACTCTAATTAACAAGCTAGGGTTTGCATCTAAGTGGCACTAGTGGATCATATAGGTGTTACCCAAAAATAAAGACATGAAATGCTAATCATATGTGAAGTGATGTTGTTTTATTTTAGTAGATCACGTTCATGTATTATTTTGTTTCTTATTAGGGTTCTA
The DNA here is from genome assembly GCF_022539505.1 of Lolium rigidum. Lineage (NCBI taxonomy): Eukaryota > Viridiplantae > Streptophyta > Magnoliopsida > Poales > Poaceae > Lolium > Lolium rigidum. Next base: position 185,882,977 of record NC_061513.1, on the reverse strand, counting down.
TAGGTATAAGTGAAATTTATAGATTCACATAGACTAAACCTTTAGGTTTTAGGATTGCAACAATTAAGGATGAACACATAAAGTAATGGGATTAAGGTCTTACTTAAATTAAAACTAGGGTTTCTAAATTATGATACAACTCTTCAAATGATAATTGACAATATAGGTGTGGTTACTAATTACTTTGAAACAAAATCAGTAATGGTTTGACATTTTATTAGTTTTCAAAAGAATTTGTAATCATTTAAGAAACTAGAAAATAACAATTTTCAAATTAGGGTTTATGAATTACCACTAATATTTAAGTGGATGCAATTATGATAAAGAAAACTAATCTTAAAATTTTACTTAGTTACTGAATAGTTAAAATTTGATTTTGGAATCTCACTAATTATTGAATTCAAATTGTATTTTAAGTAATTGAAATGGCATAATTAATAAGGTTAAAATAAGTGAATTTTTATTTTGACACACATTTTTATTTTATATTTTATTTGAATAGAGTTTATTTTTGTGAGAATTTTGATATATTATTCATATTTTTCTGAGTTGAAATGAATTTTATATGATTTTGCAAAGTTTCAGCAATTTACTGGTTTTTAAATTAAACAGAAAATGCTAAACATACCGATTCGTAACCTAGCTATGGTCACTGACCAGTGGGACCTATGGCCACGTCGACTGCCACGCAAGCAAGGACCTGTTAAAGTGGACCGTGGCGTTTGACCTCACTGACGTTTAAACGCCGGTGGCCAGAGGACGGTGGCGCCGCTGATTTAGGGCTCCCCTGGATGCGCGACTAGGTGCATCTGAACAAGCACAACAAGGCGAAGCGAATGGTGGTGGTGGTTTCCGCGGGGACTCATCGGAGCATCGCCGCCAAAGGGGTGCTACGGCGGTTTACTCCGGCGAGAATCGAATCGGAGGCTACGGGATGCAAAACTAGGAACTAATAGGTGCAGGAGATGCGCAAGCTCACCCTGAAGCTCAAGGTGTGGTCGGCTCCGGCGATGGTCGACGGAGATGACGGCGATTGACGATTTCCGGCGAACCCGAGGGAAAAGGAACGCCAAAATTCTTCCTCGTCTGGGCTCCCCTTGATGTGTTGCTCCTCCAGGATGCTCTACGTGGCCAGGCGCGTCGACTGAGCCACGCCATGGGCTCCGGGATGGCCTCCATCGACGGCTTCTTCCTCGACACCGTTGATCTGGCGCAACTGAAAACGGGAGCTAGAGAACTAGAGAGAGAGTGAGAAGGGGTGGTGCAGAACTAGGGTTGCGAGGTGCTTCTCCTCGACTATTTATAGAGCTCGAGTTGGTCTGGTTTGTCGGCTCGCCGGCGGCGATGGCCGAGATGCGATGGTGCCGGTGAAGAGAGTACGGGCGTGAATCTTGATGCTCCTGGATAAGCTCGGACGCGAGAGGGATAGTGGAGGGTTCTGGAAGCTTCGGTGGGCGTCCGGGGCATCCTTATCGGCTTCAAGGACGTGGCCGCTGTTCCTCGCTGCGCCTGTCGACGCCGTGGAGGAAGACGACGCCCTCGTCTTGTTTTGTGCCAGCGACGAAACGGTAAGTGGCCGTGGGCTGGACTGGGCCGTGGAATTGGGCTGCCGATGGGTTGGCTTTGGGCTGCTGCGGCTCTGAACGGTAGGTTTCCCTCTCTTTTCTTATTTGAAATTTCTGTTTTTATATTTTCGGTTTTCTATTTTGTTGTTTGAATTCAAATTTGAATTATGTTTTGTTTTGCGTTTCTAAATTATTTGAACATCAATATAACTTGATAACAATTCTTACTGCATAGTTTTGTTGTTTAAATAAATATTTAATTTATGATTAGATTGAGATTTTGTGAGGCTTTATTGAAATAGAAATGGGTTTTGATATCAATCTCAATTCCTTTTTAATTTAGGTACTAAATCCATTTGAATGGTTTGAAAATGTATAACCTCTGCATGGTAAATTCATGATTAGGTTTTGCTAATACTTAGCAATATGGATTGTTTACATATTTTAATTATGGCTTGGGTTTAGCAAATGGTAAAGGGAATGGAATTAATCCATGATTGTATGTGAATGATAGTTCTTAAGGTTTAAGAAGATGATTTGGATATTGGTTTCACTCTACTCACCAAATGATATTTAGTCCTAAGTACATATGGCTTAGTTTATACTTGTGATCCATGATGCACAAGTTAGGACATATTATTTTATGTGGAGTGGAACCTATGTGAAAGGTTAGGGTTTTGGGTAATACTACACTAGTTGAATTATAAAATAGGCATGAGGCATGGCAGGATTCTTTTCATGATCCCAAGTGATACTTGGATTCAAATGTGGTCTAGGGTTTTAGTTGGGATTACCCATGTGATACACAAGTTTGAATTGGGTATAAGCATAAGCTTTGATTGTGTTTTATTGGCTAGCTAAGGTTACTCTAAGGTTTGGATAAACAAGGTTTAGGTTTAATGCCCTTACTCCTCCATACAAGGCATGAGGATTGGTTTGGGGTTAACTACTAGTGATATACTTATTATTTTATGTGATAGATGAGATCTAGTGATCATATGATTTAACTTATCATCTATATCTACAAGGTTTAATCATGCATTAGACAAGATCCACCCATTCCTCACTAATCCCTCTTTAATATTCTTCTCATCACACTCATCCTAGATTCTTAGGGTTTATAATTAATACCAAGTTTTGATGATTATGGAATTGGTTTCCTAAGGTATTGCTATTGGAATAGGGTTCTCACTTCTAAGATCAAATATTGACTTGAACAACTAGGATTAGTACTTCTCTAATATTCTTGTATGAACATGGCTATGGTTAGTATTATAACTTCTCTCACTTCTCAATGTCTTGGAATATCCTAAGGTCCTACTCAAGAGATGATGATATGATCCTCTACATATATGGTTTGCCTAGGAATTCTACCTTGGTATCTTCTGTAGCTTGTTCTTCAGGAAATCTGATAAACCTGCATCTTGTGGTATGCCTCCACCTCCTAGCTTCTTCATCTTGATCCTAGCTAATGCATGGAGTGGCTCTAGGTGTGTGCTCCCTTGTTTCATGCTACAAGATGATGAAATGGATGAAGGGTGTGGCTCTATTTATAGGCTTGGGCAAGCTCTAGTATCATGACACATAGGTGGTGACTCTTGTGTTGGTTTGATGAGTAAGGTGCTTGGTTGTCATGCCCTCATCCATAGCAATCCTTTGAGCATGAGGTGGCATAGCTTGGAAAGCAAGTCATGTAGATATTTTCATCCTATGTGGCAAGATCATTATCCTCTCATATGATTTATTTTTGGATAGCCAAGTGGCATTTGCTACTAAATATCTTGTGGATGGTTTCATTATTGTGGATGAGTCCTCATACCATCTTTGATTGGATTTACATTATAATATTGGTCAAAAGGTTAATGTTGAGGGTTATTTCTCAAGTTTGGATAGTTGGGGTTTGAATTCACCAAGGCATGGTCATATGAGTTTCAAAATACTCATAGTTAGTTTTATTCAAATAGTTTGAACCATAATTTGTAATGTAAATGGATTTAGTTTTATGATATTCCATATATTTAATAAGTTATGATTTAAATAAGAATGTGTAGCCTTTATGCACTTTAGACCCTGTGGTTTACCTTATTTGGTAATAAGTTTAGAAGTGAATTAAATTACACACAAAGGTAGTTGCTAACTTTTAAGTGTTAATAAGTTAGTGTTTGATTCTTAAAGAATGTGTTGTTGTAAGGAATGTCATGTTGAGATCCTTTATAAGATCTTATAGTTGACCCTTACTTAAGGTGTTGTTTGTTGTAAAACTAATTCCATTTGATCTAATCCATAGATCAAATCATCTCTACCCAAAATAAGGTTTTAGCAAAGATCACAGTGAAGTTTATAGCGCTTGACTTGATGATCTACTTCAATTCCAAGCAAGTCAAGTGAAACTTCGGTGATCGTGGTAAGTTTTATTTGAAAGCGCGAAAATTCCCCGGATTTTCTATGCATGAATGCAATGCACACTTTGGTGTTCTCTCATTTTGTTGCCTCTAAACCTGGGATATTACAGCCTCTCCCCCTTAAATTGAACTTCGCCCCGAAGTTCGAACGCTCTCATGTTTCGGAACGTGGAACTGACTTGAACAGATCACAATCCTTTCAAACTCCATGGTGATCTCATTAGATATAATTGGAGATATCCCTTGTCCAGATCCTTCCTGGAATCTTCTGATGACTGGCACTGAAACTTTCTTCAATTCTATGGTTTCTTCCAACACTCTAAGCTTATAGTCTCGCTCTCCAAAGATTCTTGGATTAGGACATCTTCTTATGCTAATGGACTTTACTAATGGTTGTGGTGATAGCTTCCTATCTGGGTACCCAAAACTTGGTTCTACCAACTACGGTGTAATATGGCACTACGGTGTACCAGCTGCGGTGCCCAAACCTTAATTCTAAAAGATTTATTTAAGGTACGGTATTGTTTTCCCTTACTACCATAACGAAGGTAATGGTACTTAGTAAGGTATTTACAATAGGCATGGTTCTGGTGGTTTTATTCCTACGAATGGATTAGACTTATTTAGTCCATCCAATCATGGCTTCTAGTTTATGCTAGTTATCCTCCTTTTGGTTTCTTTAGGTTCCATGAAAGGAATCTTTCTAATAATCATCAGTTTTGGTATGGTCAAACCCTTCGGTATTTTGTTTTCTTAGGCTTTGATTGTCCTCCGATATCTTCTTCCTCCAACTTCATTATCTAAGACTTACTTAAGTTCTCTTGGTTTCGAGTAATTACAATTACCCACTCAAGTTAAGGTCTAACCCTTACTTCCTCGAGATATGAACCTCGGCTTCTGGTCTGACAACCTCCTGAGAGTACTATTATATGGATACTTTCCACCAATCTTATGAAAATAGGATCGGACTTCCTCTCAGTTCAGACCTTCTTCTTGGTCCATCATACTCCAAGTATTATATCTTAATACTTCTCATTCAGCCTTCCTCTCCCCCTTGGAGTTTACTAATGCTCATCAAGCTTCTTTTTCCTTCTAATTATTAAACTCCAAGGTTAGGTAGTTGGTCTAAGTCTGGTTTATATTTTGTACCTTTCTAAAGTCTCACGAATAATTATTTGTGGTGTATCCACTCAGTTGTGGGTATCCGATGTGAATTCTCCGACTAAATGGTTACTAGCTACGGGATACCAGCTACGGAATTCCTCTTTCTTTTAGGGTAAAGAAATGGTCAAGCTACATCTATCTGGTACCAGCTGCATACTATCTAGCACCAGATGTGGCTTATTGGATACCAGCTGTGGCTATGTTATGGTTCTAGTCAATATCTACCTACCAGCTGTGGCTACTTTTATAGTTTTAGTTAAGATATACCTCACTTCACATCCTTTCTCTTCATGACTATCCTATATCAGCTGCGGTCTTATTATACCAGCTGCGACTTCACTTGTCCATTTTTCTTCGTCCAGAGTTTGTTTTGTAAGAGAACCACTTGTTGATACTATGAAAATAGTATTGTAAGTGACTTCACTTGCATTCCCTTCTTCCATAATGAATACGGCTCCACTTCTACTCCTCCATATTCACTATTTTTCTCACTTTCATGGTACTTCCATGTTGAAGTACCCCTTAATTGAGGATAAAAGTGAGTTTTAATTGATCCTTCCTTCAGATTGTTGTGGTTACTTCCCACAACTTCACTTCCTTCTTCTAGTGAGCCTTCATCTTGTCTTCAAAATCTTTAGAATTCGTCACTTCCTCACACGAATACCTTTACCCTCTAGACCTATAACATCAACTAAGAGCTTGATATTGCAACATGCATTTGCATATCAAAGTCAAACTTCATTTATGGATCTAGTCAATCAATAAGAATCCAATAAAGTCCAAGAAAATTCAGCTTTGTGCTTATAATACACATCCTTATATGCCTGAATATAATAGTTGGGTAAGACATCCCTAAACATTAGGCTCAGATGTGTAGTATATAACACCACATAAGATAGGTTTAGGTTGTGATACTTAGCACGAATACGTGAATTTCTACTATTTGTCTCAATATTTATCTTAATTGCTCACTTGCAATCAATTAAACTTGAGCAAATTGGGCTAGGATAGTTGTGATTGATCTAATTTCCTTGGGAAGTGCTAACTTAACATTAATTCAATTGAAACTAAACTCACCTGATTTCTCGAAACTATAACATGGCTACTCTAAACGCATGATTGTTTAGAATATACCACCTATAACTCTAGGATTCTATATGTGATATGATCTAAATAAGCCTTCTTTAAATTAAGGACTACGATTTTAACATACTTGGCACAGTTATTAGGATTTTAAGGCCTAAGCTGTCGAACTATTCCTTAAATCCTACTCCTCATCATACTTCCGTTAACTCACTTATGATGTTCTTCTCCCTCACATCATGATTCTCAAGTGAATCATATATGATTACCAACTCTACCATGAAAAGTAGACTTAAATACTCCTATCACTCTTCCCTACCTCCTATGATTGACTCATCATAGACATATACTACCTTACATAACTTATCTCCTTTAGTTATCATCGGGCATTTGACATTTTAAATGACTCCTACATAACCATAACTAGCATTGGTATACTTCTTCCACTAGGATATTTTCCTTATGGTTGTATCCTCTCTTTGGACTACCATGCGTTGTATACCAACTGTGGTCTACTACCACCTCTTATCTTAGGCTCCAATAGTGTTCTATTAGCAAGATAACTAATTACCTTTACTTAAGAAAATAGATAAGAAAAATTGACTCAAGTGTGTCAGGATTATTCTCAAGTGAATACCCATCTCAAGTCATAAGAATGGTTGATTTAACTAAGACATCTTCCTATAGACACTACCAAACCTATAGGTCTCCTTTAAAGGGTTTTAATCCTAGGGTCAAAGCATTTGCTCGATACCAGACTGAAATGACCCAGCGTACCACTTGCATGGTGTAGTACACAAGTCGTTGACATAACACAAGTGAAGCACCGTTCCACTCATATTACATCTCTCGAGTGGTACAACGAAACATATGCGAGTCCAAGGTATGTCTATAGAAGTACACACAAGTCGTTTACATAAGATCAACACAGACCTCCTACTTTACGGTGAGGTAAAACTTCAAATAAAGCTCCAGAAGAACGACTCGTAGTCTATCTTATTGCTAACTCAAGTTCAAGAGCTACTTGGCTTGCTATAGAAATCTAGCTACTTAGGTGCTAGGATTAGGGAAAGATTCCCTTCAATTACTAGTCTAAGTTTCCACTCTAGCTGATGCCGAAGTTGACTCCATTGACTTCTTTGATTGGATTCTTCATCTTGTTGCAGTTGACTCCTTTGTCTTCGAGTTCCACGGTAGTTTCTCCTTCGGTGCCTTGATCTAAGAAGGGGGTTCAAATGGGAGGGAATGAGTACGAGCGTACTCAGACAAGTTCATATTAGGAAATAGGTGTATCATGCACTAGCTACAGCCATAGACCAGAAAGTCATAGGCCAATGCAAGTTTTCATAAACATTTCTTCAAAAGGTTTATTTTATTCTGAAAACTATGCCCGTCAGTCTTCACAGGTTGACCAGAACTTCATGGAGTTCCTTTCCTGCCGTGTTCGCAGTTCCCTTCCCGAAACAGGGAGTGACAGTCACAATTCAATACACTCTGCAGAGGTGCGTTACTTTTCCCATAAGAGACCTTATCCTTGTTGCCAACCAGGCGTATACTTTCCCGTCCACACTTCCTTTGGTGTGAGGCCAGGTGTAAGATCCAAGCCCACACCGCCTTCTCCGCGACTGCAAACCCACCCTTTTGTCCACCCGTACACCCCCAGTAGACTTCTCCCGATAATACGTCTTTACTCACGGTGTACTTTGGACAATCCATCATAGACCGTAGAGCTCAACATCACACACGGATGGGGATTTAAAAGGCTATCCCAACCTACGGCAATGCCTCCAACACCCCGCAGCTCTACCAGTCCGTTGGCGTGCAGAAGGGAAAAGATACAGCTGACTTCCCCAGAGCCATTATAGATCTTATGGTCAACGCGATATGTACGGCGCTAGAATCACTGGGACGGCATTGGTATTTAGTCCTAGATGAGTAGTACCCATGCAATGGAACCTCCACCATATCAACACATACCATGGTTCCATTGCCCACCACATAGTCATATTCATAATTGTAAAATAATACTTTGCTTTTCAATGCATGAGTGATAAGTATAGTACTTTGCATATAGTTTGATACAAATAATCAAATGACATGAGCAAGCGATGAACTTGCCTTTCTTGTCTGCAAGATTATGCAGACAAAAGCTTCGATACGTGAGAACTCCAAATTCTGAAATACCATCATTGTCCGGTAAGGACAATGTTTAAAGAATTGGCAAAGATGCTGTAATGCATAATATGAGATGCAATCGTCCCAAGCATAACCTAATCTCGATGATTTAGGATTGATAAGTTGTAAGGATTTTTTTAGGGTGTGTTGCACTTTTAGGATGGTTCTCAAACAAGGTTATTATTAAAGTTGGTGATATTAAGATCACACACAAGTAATATGATGCAACATAACAAGCATACATACAAATGATAGTAGTGGAATAAAATGTAAAGAACAGTTGTCAATTTTAAGTACTACAGGGCATGGTTGATGATTACTTATATTATACTTCAAAAGAATAACTTTTGAAGAACATGTTGATTAAGATTTAATAAGTATTTCAGATAAGAACTAGGGCTTCTATGGTTTGATTTATATTTACATTTCAAAAGAATAACTTTTGAAGAACAAGTTAAATAAGAACAAGAACTATTATAAATAGGAGCTATGGAATTCTAGGGTTTACTATTGGATTCATTTAGTTTCACTAATAAGAACTAGTTGGTTCTTAATTTGGAATGGGTTTCTATATAGCAAATATTGGTAGGTTTATTGCTATGGTTTCTTCTAAGCATCATATCAAAGGATGGTTATCAGGATGGTTCTATAAGTTAGCTATTAGGGTTTAATATGGTTTCACATTTGCTTCACTAAATAACTTTGGCTTCTAAACTAGATGGTTTATTATTTCTTAAATAGGGTTTAGTGGAATAGGAGCATGTGATCTGTATTACTACACAAGATATTGGTACTAGGATTGATCTCCATGGTTCTTCTAGGTTTTGATGGTTTAGGAGGATTCCAATGGTGTGGTATATAGGAATGGTGATCCATGGCACTACTCTAATTAACAAGCTAGGGTTTGCATCTAAGTGGCACTAGTGGATCATATAGGTGTTACCCAAAAATAAAGACATGAAATGCTAATCATATGTGAAGTGATGTTGTTTTATTTTAGTAGATCACGTTCATGTATTATTTTGTTTCTTATTAGGGTTCTATAGGTATAAGTGAAGTTTATAGATTCACATGGACTAAACCTTTAGGTTTTAGGATTGCAACAATTAAGGATGAACACATAAAGTAATGGGATTAAGGTCTTACTTAAATTAAAACTAGGGTTTCTAAATTATGGTACAACTCTTAAAATGATAATTGACAATATAGGTGTGGTTACTAATTACTTTGAAACAAAATCAGTAATGGTTTGACATTTTATTAGTTTTCAAAAGAATTTGTAATCATTTAAGAAACTAGAAAATAACAATTTTCAAATTAGGGTTTATGAATTACCACTAATATTTAAGTGGATGCAATTATGATAAAGAAAACTAATCTTAAAATTTTACTTAGTTACTGAATAGTTAAAATTTGATTTTGGAACCTCACTAATTATTGAATTCAAATTGTATTTTAAGTAATTGAAATGGCATAATTAATAAGGTTAAAATAAGTGAATTTTTATTTTGACACACATTTTTATTTTATATTTTATTTGAATAGAGTTTATTTTTGTGAGCATTTTGATATATTATTCATATTTTTCTGAGTTGAAATGAATTTTATATGATTTTACAAAGTTTCAGCAATTTACTGGTTTTTAAATTAAACAGAAAATGCTAAACATACCGATTCGTAACCTAGTTATGGTCACTGACCAGTGGGACCTATGGCCACGTCGACTGCCACGCAAGCAAGGACCGGTTAAAGTGGACCGTGGCGTTTGACCTCACCGACGTTTAAACGCCGGTGGCCAAAGGACGGTGGCGCCACTGATTTAGGGCTCCCCTGGATGCGCGACTAGGTGCATCTGAACAAGCACAACAAGGCGAAGCGAATGGTGGTGGTGGTTTCCGCGGGGACTCATCGGAGCATCGCCGGCAAAGGGGTGCTACGGCGGTTTACTCCGGCGAGAATCGAATCGGAGGCTACGGGATGCAAAACTAGTAACTAATAGGTGCAGGAGATGCGCAAGCTCACCCTGAAGCTCAAGGTGTGGTCGGCTCCGGCGATGGTCGACGGAGATGACGGCGATTGACGATTTCCCGGCGAACCCGAGGGAAAAGGAACGCCAAAATTCTTCCTCGTCTGGGCTCCCCTTGATGTGTTGCTCCTCCAGGATGCTCTACGTGGCCAGGCGCGTCGACTGAGCCACGCCATGGGCTCCGGGATGGCCTCCATCGACGGCTTCTTCCTCGACACCGTTGATCTGGCGCAAATGAAAACGGGAGCTAGAGAACTAGAGAGAGAGTGAGAAGGGGTGGTGCAGAACTAGGGTTGCGAGGTGCTTCTCCTCGACTATTTATAGAGCTCGAGTTGGTCTGGTTTGTCGGCTCGCCGGCGGCAGTGGCTGAGATGCGATGGTGCCAGTGAAGAGAGTACGGGCGTGAATCTTGATGCTCCTGGATAAGCTCGGACGCGAGAGGGATAGTGGAGGGTTCTGGAAGCTTCAGTGGCGTCCGGGGCATCCTTATCGGCTTCAAGGACGTGGCCGCCGTTCCTCGCTGCGCTGTCGACGCCGTGGAGGAAGACGACGCCCTCGTCTTGTTTTGTGCCAGCGACGAAACGGTAAGTGGCCGTGGGCTGGACTGGGCCGTGGAATTGGGCTGCTGATGGGTTGGCTTTGGGCTGCTGCGGCCTGAACAGGTAGGTTTCCCTCTCTTTTCTTATTTGAAATTTCTGTTTTTATATTTTCGGTTTTCTATTTTGTTGTTTGAATTCAAATTTGAATTATGTTTTGTTTTGCAGTTTCTAAATTATTTGAACATCAATATAACTTGATAACAATTCTTACTGCATAGTTTTGTTGTTTAAATAAATATTTAATTTATGATTAGATTGAGATTTTGTGAGGCTTTATTGAAATAGAAATGGGTTTTGATATCAATCTCAATTCCTTTTTAATTTAGGTACTAAATCCATTTGAATGGTTTGAAAATGTATAACCTCTGCATGGTAAATTCATGATTAGGTTTTGCTAATACTTAGCAATATGGATTGTTTACATATTTTAATTATGGTTTGGGTTTAGCAAATGGTAAAGGGGAATGGAATTAATCCATGATTTTATGTGAATGATAGTTCTTAAGGTTTAAGAAGATGATTTGGATATTGGTTTCACTCTACTCACCAAATGATATTTAGTCCTAAGTACATATGGCTTAGTTTATACTTGTGATCCATGATGCACAAGTTAGGACATATTATTTTATGTGGAGTGGAACCTATGTGAAAGGTTAGGGTTTTGGATAATACTACACTAGTTGAATTATAAAATAGGCATGAGGCATGGCAGGATTCTTTTCATGATCCCAAGTGATACTTGGATTCAAATGTGGTCTAGGGTTTTAGTTGGGATTACCCATGTGATACACAAGTTTGAATTGGGTATAAGCATAAGCTTTGATTGTGTTTTATTGGCTAGCTAAGTTTACTCTAAGGTTTGGATAAACAAGGTTTAGGTTTAATGCCCTTACTCCTCCATACAAGGCATGAGGATTGGTTTGGGGTTAACTACTAGTGATATACTTATTATTTTATGTGATAGATGAGATCTAGTGATCATATGATTTAACTTATCATCTATATCTACAAGGTTTAATCATGCATTAGACAAGATCCACCCATTCCTCACTAATCCCTCTTTAATATTCTTCTCATCACACTCATCCTAGATTCTTAGGGTTTATAATTAATACCAAGTTTTGATGATTATGGAATTGGTTTCCTAAGGTATTGCTATTGGAATAGGGTTCTCACTTCTAAGATCAAATATTGACTTGAACAACTAGGATTAGTACTTCTCTAATATTCTTGTATGAACATGGCTATGGTTAGTATTATAACTTCTCTCACTTCTCAATGTCTTGGAATATCCTAAGGTCCTACTCAAGAGATGATGATATGATCCTCTACATATATGGTTTGCCTAGGAATTCTACCTTGGTATCTTCTGTAGCTTGTTCTTCAGGAAATCTGATAAACCTGCATCTTGTGGTATGCCTCCACCTCCTAGCTTCTTCATCTTGATCCTAGCTAATGCATGGAGTGGCTCTAGGTGTGTGCTCCCTTGTTTCATGCTACAAGATGATGAAATGGATGAAGGGTGTGGCTCTATTTATAGGCTTGGGCAAGCTCTAGTATCATGACACATAGGTGGTGACTCTTGTGTTGGTTTGATGAGTAAGGTGCTTGGTTGTCATGCCCTCATCCATAGCAATCCTTTGAGCATGAGGTGGCAGAGCTTGGAAAGCAAGTCATGTAGATATTTTCATCCTATGTGACAAGATCATTATCCTCTCATATGATTTATTTTTGGATAGCCAAGTGGCATTTGCTACTAAATATCTTGTGGATGGTTTCATTATTGTGGATGAGTCCTCATACCATCTTTGATTGGATTTACATTATAATATTGGTCAAAAGGTTAATGTTGAGGGTTATTTCTCAAGTTTGGATAGTTGGGGTTTGAATTCACCAAGGCATGGTCATATGAGTTTCAAAATACTCATAGTTAGTTTTACTCAAATAGTTTGAACCATAATTTGTAATGTAAATGTATTTAGTTTTATGATATTCCATATATTTAATAAGTTATGATTTAAATAAGAATGTGTAGCCTTTATGCACTTTAGACCCTGTGGTTTACCTTATTTGGTAATAAGTTTAGAAGTGAATTAAATTACACACAAAGGTAGTTGCTAACTTTTAAGTGTTAATAAGTTAGTGTTTGATTCTTAAAGAATGTGTTGTTGTAAGGAATGTCATGTTGAGATCCTTTATAAGATCTTATAGTTGACCCTTACTTAAGGTGTTGTTTGTTGTAAAACTAATTCCATTTGATCTAATCCATAGATCAAATCATCTCTACCCAAAATAAGGTTTTAGCAAAGATCACGAGTGAAGTTTATAGCGCTTGACTTGATGATCTACTTCAATTCCAACAAGTCAAGTGAAACTTCGGTGATTGTGGTAAGTTTTATTTGAAAGCGCGAAAATTCCCGGATTTTCTATGCATGAATGCAATGCACACTTTGGTGTTCTCTCATTTTGTTGCCTCTAAACCTGGGATATTACGAGAGACGGCCGATCGGCAACGCGCGCTCGTCGAGTCCTTCGAGTCGGAGAAGAAGCTCCGGGACGACGCCCGTGCCCGCGAAGAGGCGCGGGTTCGTCGCGCCGTCGAGCTCTCCCTCCAGGCGGCGCAGCAGGGGACGGCGGAGGACGCGCGGCGGGAGCGGAACCGTCTGGCCACCGCCGAACGCAAGGAGAGGAGGTGCGCGCAGGAGGAGCTGCGGCGTAGGGGAGGCGACGACGGGGCAGGGCCGTCGAACGCACCGCCGGGCGGTCAGTAGTCTAGGTTTAGATGAAATCTAGCCTTTTTCATTCAAACTTTGTAATATATAATCAAAATTGAATGAAAACCTTTATTTTTGTGCACCAATATTCATTTGGGGGAGGCGTTTGGGGGACGCGGCTGGGGAGTGACGTCCTCCAAAGGCGGCACGAACAAAACACGTCCCCCAAAGGCTCAATCCGGCGCGGTTTGGGGGACGCGACTGGAGATGCTCTCAAACAATGCCTTCAACAAGGTCATTGTCATGCACAATCGATTAAGGTTAAAACTTAGATTTTCACCCTAGAGCAAAAGTCTGTCATCTCAAAACAATATCTTCAATAAAAGTATTGTCAGGTACAATCAATTAAGGTCAGATCTAGGAGTTTGACCCTGAAAGATAAGACCATATACTATTCATGTTTTGTCGCCCCTGCTTGCCAATGTCGCTGGTACAAGTCAAGAACCACCAAGCAAGGTGCTCATCGCCACAAAGACACAGTCCGCCAACCCTAGCCTCAGACATCAGCCGTCTAACATTCTCTACCATTGTCTTCTTCAAGGAAATCGAAACGACATGTCACATTATGGCAATAGACAGCGAACCTTTGCATGCCTTCTTCTTGAAGCACACGGCTAGAAATATGGGCGCACACGATCAAATCCTTCCGATCCAGCAATCTACATGCATCAACAACAGAGATCGCCGGCGAAACCTTCCGGGACTCTTCACCGACCAGGTCAAAGAGGACCGACATCAAGCATAACACCGTCTTGACACGAGAAGAACCCAAGGATTGCCTCCTTTATTAGGAAGATTGGCAGGGGCTCACGCCACCACCCACCGGTCGACCCCCTCCGGTGGACGAGGAAGCCGCCACCGACCACAGTCCCATCGACGAGACCTCCATCGACATCCTCCATCACCGAAGAATACCAAGATGACATGGTGGCCACCACCAAGCACGGTCGTGCAGCCCAGGGCGCTAGGTCCGCATACGTCAGGATCTCCCCGCTGTCAGCCGCAAGACAAGCCGCCGCCTGAACGCCGCATCCCCCGCCATGACGAACAAGCGTGACGCGCCGCAAGATCACCACCCGGGGTCGCCGCCCCGGAGCCCTCTCTAGATCCTAGACCAGCCCCACTACCACCAGATATCGCTGCCGCCGATCCAGCGCACCTTCCGCGTGTGGCACGAGAGGAGAGCCTGACGCGGCCCACGGCTAATCACGGGCATTGCCCGTACGCACACGCTGGCAGCGGCAGGTGGGAGTATGGGAAAGGGATCGAGAGGTAAGGAGGCGGGTGTCTAGGGTTGCCTCCTATGTCGTGCGACGCGGGGATGATGCGGGGCTAGGATTTTCCATTTTATTTCTTTGATAGTACTCCCTCCATCTTATGAAAGTTGTCTTAGGTTCACCAAATGCATTCTACAAAGATAACAACCTCCATCTCAATGAATCCGACGACGCGTACATGCAAGAAGGGGACGGAACAATCGCCGGGTTCGCCAAGCAGGTAATCACAAGCTCGACCATGGCCGAAAACTAAAAGATGCTATGTGAGTCTACTGCCCGGTACAACCGGGGAGAAGGTGGAATGGGGCCAAGCGGCCATGGCATGCGCACCGCAGCGGTCTTCTCTGCACGCACGTAGATCGCCGGGTTGGGTTGACCTCATTTTTATCCGCATGCGCCGCCGGATTTGGCTCCGACCCTCGGCGGTGGTTGGTCACTTGGTCTGCGAGATGTGTCGGGAGCGAGCGATTTCCTCGGCGATTTGTCCCGGCCGAACGGGGCGGACGCGGTTTCTCTTGTTGGTGCGGTGGACGACGACGTCCCGATCTGGCATGCATATTGCATTCTCGTTCTCGGTCGGTTTAGCTTAGCTGTGCCCATCCTCGCCTTCTGAGGATAGATATGGTCGCGTACGTCCAGAAAACTTCAGATTTGCTGCTCCCGTCACCGTCACGGCGTGTCTGTTTGCAGATTGCGCATGAACATCAGCTAGGTTGGTATGTGGTACTAGTACTAGACAGTTGTGTTCGACTGTTCGTGCGTACATAGCAACAGGGATACCTCAAGAAAAAAAAATTATCCGTGTCAATCGAATGGCCCCATGGCTGTTGTAGTAGCCGTGGACCGGGTCGTCGCCACTCGACTGACCCTCCCGGGCTCCCCTCCAGGACTCCACCGACCGGGCGGTGCGTTTCGTCCAGCGCAAATGGGCCCGGTCTGCCCGGCACGCTGCTCCCCCACCAGCTCATGGTGCCATTTTGTTGTCTCCCTAGACTCTCTTGTTCTTCTTATTCGTACCTGCACTGCATGCATACACCCATGATTGTTTGTGATGATATTTAAAAAAACGGGAGATTGGGCTCTATTTTTTATAGGTTATCTTCAAAGGTTCGATGTATTTTGGACGCCTAAAATAGTCACGTGCGTCTATTTGCGTTGCCCCGCGGACACAAATATAACCGTTTTTCTACCGCGCGTCAAGTTGCGTCTAGCCATCTAGCAGGACTAGTCCAAGTCACTTGTTTTGCTAGTTCATCTGCTGCTTCATTCACCTCACATGAACATTGTATAAAGGTTGCTTTCACAAATTATGTTTCTAGTTGAGCGCAAGAATTGAGGATCGCTGCTGCTGGACTCAGGGCCGGCTCTGACCCAGGGCAATAGGCGCGATGGCATGGGGCCCAAGCAAAACATGGGCCTAGATTTTATACATATTGCATATAGGGAACAGTATACTACCTCCGTTTCAAGAAATAAGGCGCACACGTATTCTAAGATAAATTTTGACCATTAAAGTTGAGCAATAAAATCTTGATTATATTTTATGTATATAGTATCGTTGAATTCGTATTGAAAAGCACTTTTTAATGATACTAATTTCATACAAACAATCTTTATCTATTTAAAGTAATTCTTGGTCAAACAAAAAGCTCGTAAAACGAGGGTGCCTTACTCCTTAAAACGGAGGTGAAAGGAAAAAATGGGCCATCTATGATCTATCGATGACTAGATCAAGCACGCAGCTAGTACAGACGGATAGTTTCTCGATCGAATCAAGCACTGAAGCCACCGGTTCGTTTCTCTCAATCGATTCATTTTCCCCTGACTCGGTTGTCGCCTCGCACATCGCCCTGCAAACTGGAATCCCTAATTCCCTAGTATTCCCTAATCTCTAATCAAGAACTATCAAGGAGAGTTGGAGATGGAGGCAAATCCGCGTTGGGATCGGCCGCTGCTACTGCTTCACTTAGTCGCTAACGGCCTGGGGTAAGTTGGCAAAATTTTGGGTAGAGATTAGATCAGCAGTTTACAGGTAATTCTCGGAATAAAAACTATGAGACCATTCAGCTCGACTCTACTTTTTGTTTACCAATTTTTCTTTCTTTTGACAAGAGCATCTGCTTCCCAGTCCGTCATTCATACGGAATGGTTTTCTGGTATGCTATCTCTCTTGTTTATGCGTTTGTAGCTTCCTATAATACTGCATGGTTTGGAACACATGCAAGAAAATTTATAAGTTTTTTAGTGCTACTGAATTATTGGTACTACTAATTTTATCTATTTATATATATTATTGATTCTTTTCTCTCTTGGGCCCATTCATAAAGTTCGTCCCGAGGCCTTCAAAATCCTAGAGCCAGCCCTGGCTGGACACCTGGACTCATGGAATAACCTCCTTGGTTTATTCCTTCGACCACTAATTGATTATCTGAATTGATTACTACTACCTCCATCTCAAAGCTTAGGCTTATATATTTTTTAAAGTCAAATCAACTGAAATTTGATCAAATTTTTAGAATAATATATCAACAAATATAATATTTTGTAGATATTAAACGAAAATATATTTCATTATCTTTTTAATGATATTAATTTTGTATTTTGCATGTTAATATTTTTTTATAAAAGCTTAGTTAAACTTGACATAGTTTGACTTTCTAAAAAGTAATACTCCCTCCGTTCCTAAATATAAGCCATATAATTTTTTGAGAAAAAGAAAATCCAAAATATGAAGTTTACGCGTTGTCCCACTTGTTTGGACAATATTTTTAGAGATCTGACTAGGTTTCCTTATCTTATGCAAAGCCCTCCATTAGCTCACGTCAATTGCCTAGCGTTAATCCTAGTCAAACATGATGTAATTTTTTTTAAAATATGTGTTTCTTAATTTCCGTGCCAGAAACTATATGGCTTATATTTAGGAACGGAGCGAGTATAAGCCATAAGCTTTGAGATAGAAGTAGTACACGATTACATCCCATCTGCAATGCCAGATCGAGCCCATGCCGGAGAGCTAGTGCCTCTGCAGATTCCACATCTAAAACCTGAACCAATACTTGGTTAGCCGCAGCAATGAATTGGCCTTGGTCGTCATGAAGAACTACTCCCGTAGCACCTGATTTTGATTCTTCGATGAACGATGCACCTACATTAAGTTTCACCATACCCTTTGCTGGTTTCTCCCATCTTATCTTTTTCATAGTATCCTTCCTTGACGATGCGGCTGTTGAGAAGTTGGAAGCCAGAGCTATTATATAGCCATCGCCGTTCTTTGCAGTGGCTGCAATTTCTGTTCTTTCAAAAATTGTCTTCTCTCCGACGGCGCGCCTCCTTGGATTTACCTTTGCCGTTGAATCGCTTACGGGTTGACTTGGTTTAAGAAAAAATAAAGCAGGCGTACCGTAGCTAGCTAGCTGCCCGGGTTACACCCCTGGTCAAGGTCGTCGATCGCGTTTGTGCTAGCATAGAGCACTTATAGAAACACGATGGTGACTGGGTCTAAATTTGGCCTACTATTTCAAAATTCGAACACATGCTGAATCGATGGATCGGCAGTTCAGCTGTTGGGCATATGCATCATGCATGCAACGTGGAGGCGAGAGAAGACAAGGCCGACGACTTTGGCACCTTCCTGCTTGCATTGCATGCAATGCAAGAGTGCTACTCCTAGCTGGCAGCTCACCCCTTGCGTGTAGAAAAATGCCCTCCCGCGTGTACGTATCTGATCGACCATTATTAATCTATCTATGCAGTTTAAGCAGATTTTAAGACTCGGGATGTCCTGTTTGGTCCGATGACCTAATCCTAGCCAGGCCCCTTGCTAGCTAGATAGAGCTTCACTTGGCCTCTTCGCCCTGTCTGTCGGTGTGGAGCTGGCTGCCTGGATTAGTGGATATAAAATTCAGAACGGCTGACTTTTGCGTGCACATACGATACGACCAGTAGCTTAAGATTGGATGATCAACCCTTTGTCAGAAGTCGATCAGGAAGGTAGGAGCACCATGGTCTACATTGAGATGGAGGTTATCTTTTGCCCATGTGATCCTGTTTCATACTATCAGCGAAATGTCCAACTGGAAAATCATTAGACAAGGTCAGGGGCCACACGGGCATGGAAGCGGACACCGCGACGGTCTGCTCTCTGCTTGACATGCACGTAGAGGTAGAGCACCGGGTCGGTTGACCTCACTTTTATCCGCATGCGTTTCCGGAGTTGGCTTCAACACCCATCGGTGGCTGGTGTGCGTTGCGAGAAGGGACACCAGACAACGCCCCGATGAGTGTCGGGAGCGAACCTATTTCCTCGGCAATTGGTCCCGGCCGGAGAGGACGCAGTTTCTCTTCTTGGTGCGGTGGACGACGTCCAGTTCTGGCATGCATAGCTTAGACCATCTTCAACGTGGCCAAACAAATAGGACACCTTTTGTGTTTTTATGTGGTCCGTTTGGGTGGTCTCGTCGACGTGGAAGGAGAGGCCGGTGTCTGCCTGACCGTTTGGGTCGCATGGTATAACCAACATAGCCATCTATTTGGGCAGCACGGCCCAAATTTTTTTTTTTTTTGCAAACTTGGTCATTTGGGCATATGAACAGTCACTTGGCCATTTGGCCATGTGAGAAAATAAAACATTGCTTAAGAATAGCACATAAATTCAAATAAATTCATGGCTCCAATATAGATGAAAGTGGCATAAAAAAGACACGAAATATGACATAGTTAAACAACACACAATCAAACTACAAATAAAAAATTGAGTCATCATCTCAATTTGTGTTATCTAGGATCTCCTTTTGGCTCTTCTCAAACCAAGCTCTTCTAGACTATGAAAGCTTGGAAACATGTGCTGGACAATCAGGTTTGGAAAACTGACATGAAAATTTGTGTACACAAGATGATATCAAACACATTTCGATGAACCTGACATACAAAATCATATCTATGCAAAGGTTAATATCAAGGTGTTATGGAATAATTATCGAACACAGTGTAACTTGTAAGTAACAGTTGACGACGGGAAAAAGGTTCATAGTCAAGCTAACGTTTCAATTTATACTCTAGAACTTTCTGTTTATTTGTTCATGTAATGACACACAGGAAAGCGCTATTAAGAAATTTGTTAGGCTATACTAAATAGATATGTCTTTCAACATATTAAAGATAATTAAATCTTAATGCAATTACAAAAAAAAACCGCACACTTGTGTAAATTTATAGCCCATGTCTGTATAATATAAAACTAACATAGTTTCTTTGTTACATAATATATTTAAATTTAGCCCAAGGTAAGCGTATTTTCAATGTACATTACAATACAAATAAGGATGTGCTTAATATTAGTAAAAAGAATAGTTAAATGTGCTAATTGGATTATTTTTTTGAGGTAAACCAGTGGGAAAGGCTCCCACTGCAATTTTTATATATAAAAAAAGGTAAACTGTACAAGCATATTTACAAGAGAAAGAGAAAAGAAAGAAGAAAGAAAGAAAGCAAAACTACACTTCAGATTCTAGCCAAGTGTCATAGCAAGATTTGTGCTTCTTCTTCATCCTAAAAGAAAGTAATTTGAGCTCTTCTTCATCCTAAATGTGCTTCTTCTTCATCCTAACTGGATATTGGGGAAACATACTTCATTAAGACTGTAATGTAATAAAAAAATAGGTTATATAAAGTGTAAAACTTTAGTGTAAATTATGTTGGTTTAACTTGCACCATCTAGTAAGATGTGTTATCGGAATACATAGTGCCGCGAATGATAATATGAGGTATGCAATGACTGTTCAAACCATAAAAACGTCACTCAGTCATTGGCTCATGGGGAGTCAAGCAGATTGGGCGCGTCGTTATTTTAAGTTGCATAAATTTTTAATATTGAACATTTGCTTAGGTATTCAATATTGCATATATACTTTATTGTAGGCTGGATTACCACAAGAGAACATTTTACTTTGTATGTTGCACAAAACTCACTAGGCCAAAAACTTATTTTTAGAGGTTAGTCAAGATAAAAATGACTAAAATTAGTTTAGATATTTAGAGTTTGTACTTAATTAACACATCCGTAAAGATGAAAACGAAATTTTGTAGGAGCAAAATATTAGTGAAAATAGTAATCCTTCAATTTTGAAATAAAATAAAAGAAAATTTTATTTTGCTAGGAGGGCACGATTTGTTGTTGGTGGACAACCGATACGATGTGTGATGCTGTAGATGCTAACCACCAAATTGAGTATGATAATTTAGCTGACCCATTTGATAATGAAGAGGAGTATGTCGGAGTTGACGACGAGAGCATTATGATGTTACCACACCTATTACTATCACAACCACGGAGAAACCAGAAGTGCGACACCCAGGAAGAAGGCGACACCCACGAAAAGGGCGACACCCGGGAAGAGGCGACACAAGGGAAGATGGCGACTCCTAGGAAGAGGGCAACTCAAGTGAAAACACAAGCGAAATTCAAAGGAAAGAAGAAGTCACCGGCGAAGAAGAAGTCTCCTGCGAAAAATGGCAAGAAAAAGAAACCCGAGGTTGTTGCACCATCAACAAGCGATGCGGTTCTTAAGCCGACACTTTTGAGCCAAGCGGAGCCTTATGTACTGGCTTAGGTGTAGATTATAATTTCTGTAATGATCTGAAGCCTTATTTTATTTTTTAAGATCATGCATTTGGAGATGGTTATTTGAACCTGTCACTACATTTGCATCGGGTGCTCTGCTTTTAGAAGCCATTTGAACCTGGAGCTACATTTGCATCTGATGTTCTCTGTATGTTTCTGCATGCATGGTATGTTTTAATTGTTATTCAACCTGGAGCTTATCCCAATTTTATCCCAAAGTAAATTCATGTTTTTTTCTCTGATCGTGCTGATCCACGTTGGACGATTTGGGTGGGTCCCATCGTGTATACGTACATATGACAGAAATACAAGTGTATATTGCCTAGTATGTGTATTAAAGTGGGCATAATGTTGTCTATCAAAAGTACACAAATTGTTGTGGCGTCTATTAATAGTCGAAAGTTGCAGTGGCATTTTACAAATAGCTGGAAATTAAGGTGGCATCTATCCAATTTCTTCTATGTGGGTTGGCTACATGCCAACTTAGCGCTCAGCACATTAGCATATCCAGGTTAAGTATTTAAAGTGTTTTTTCGAAATGGGGAACATAGCTTTGGCCTCTGCATTAAGGTGATGCACATAATCCGTTTTGAGTTCTAGTCATAAAATGATACAAATCATGGGTCAGTTAAATTTGCCACAATAATTAGCCAATAAAAAGAGTATACAAAAAACCTCTATGCATATTGTATTCTAATGTGTTGTCGACATCTAGCCTGGTTGAAGATAGCACATACGACCAGTGGCGGACCTTCGTGGGGGCGAATTGGGCCGTCCCCCCCCCCCCCAGCCCAGCAGGAAAACCTGATATATCCTTGACTAAATAGCCCATTTAACAGGCAAAATCAGCCCAACTTTACATAGCTCGCCCCCCATCCCATTTCGCCCCCCAATAACTAGGCCCAAGGTCCGCCAGTGCGTACGACCATCATCGAACGATTGCATCCTGTATTTAAATGGTCCGACTGATCCGCAGGAAGGAGGTAAGACCACATGTAAATTCAATACATTGTTCTGCAGATAATCTGCAAATAATTTGGAACATTAGTTTTTTTAAAGATAACATATAATGAAGGATTGTTTTCACGATCCAAAGTCAATCATGCCCCGAAAGTCCGAGACAGATTTATTTGTTTGGCAAGAGGTTCATGTCAACGAGGTTTGGATCAAATACACGGTGAGGAAGGCTATGTTTTGTAGAATGCAGTATCCTTGAGATAAGAGAACAACGACATAATATACTCAGAGGGGGCTAGTACTCGCTAGCCCACCGTTCCATGACCGTTGCGCGCCACGTCTTTCTGCAGGCTGAAGAAAACCAGCCAAGCATGCATGAAGAAATGACTTTGTTTCGTGCATGAAATCAGTTTGTTTCGTTGCCTTTCGATAAGCTTAAGTTACCTGAAACTAAATGATAGTAGTATATGATAGCGTAAATCCTAAAGCATGAAACTAGACAATCCGACGGCACAAATATACACGAGAGATCGAGGTCCGGGCGAGAAGGTAAACCCAATGTCGATGATGGCCGGAAAAAAAGAAGATGTGACTCTACTACACGATACGCGTGGGAAGAAGGTGGGGCGGGGGCCACACGGGCATGCATGGAATGGCCACCGCGGCGGTCAGCTCTGCACGCACGTAGAGCACCGTGGTTGACCTCATTTTTATCCTCATGCGCCGCCGGATTTGGCTCCAGCGACCGTCGGTGGTTGGTGTGTCGGGAGAGAGCGATTTCCTCGGCTATTTGTCCCGGCCGGATCGGACGCGGTTTCTCTCTTCTTGGTTCGGTGGACGACGTCCTGTTCTGGCATGCCGTCTCGTACTAGTCCGATAACGATAGATATATGCATGGTTGCGTCCAGAAAGCTTTAGATTTGCTGCTCCCGTTACCGTCACGGCGTACCTGTGCAGATTGCCTATCAACGAACGTCAGCTACGTTGGTACGACGTACTACTAGTCTACTACTGCCCATTTTTTTGAACACTACTACTGCCCATTTGGCCAGCTGTGTTGTGTTCTCGCAACAGGGATATACCTCGCTCTGCCTTTCGTCGGCGGCGATGGTCAAAATCTATCTGTCGACCCTCCATGTCTGGAATGCATGTTTGCAATAGAGCAGCTCTTGTTCAAAAAAAAAAAAAAAAATAGAGCAGCTCAACTGGGCCCCTCAAACGTCATCCGACAGACGTCACGGACCCATTTGAATCGCCGGTGTGGGTTGCCGTTTTAGTGGGGGTGTCTCTGCTAGCGTCGTACGTCCCCTAAACGCCAATATGAAAACGTGCAGTTTCAATTAAATTTAAACTTAATGCATAATTTTTTCAAATTTCATTATACATAAAGATTTAAATGAAATTCGACCAAATTTAAACTTTTTTTGTTGGTTTGAGTTGCTCATCAAGCATATCGCTCGATGACCGAATTTAAACTTAGACTTGAACTAAACTAAAATAACCGTCATCCCAGTGGAACCACTCCATGTCGACGGGGCCTCCTCCTCCGGCTCATCCTTGATGACGCTGATGATGCCTGCACCTCCTGCCCGCTGCGGCAGCTTCTGCTCACGCCTTGATCTCCAGCCAACGGGTTGATGAAGTTGTCGGCCTAACATGTAGATCACGCCGGATAGAAAAGCCTATAATGCGTAACTTGTTGCGCCCGCACCCCACTATTAGATGCCACATCTGTGGATTTTAAAAGATGTGAAAATAAACTATAGACATTGATTATGTTATATGTTGTGCACATGCAAAATGTTGTGTCAAAATATGACTATATATAACTTGTGTAAAAAAGAGAAGACATATATGAATAGCATCCTATACTATTTAGACATCATTTGTTTTTTATGCACGTCACATACTCCCAAGTTATTATATTTTTTGATAAAATTTCACAGATGCATAACATACAACACAATCTAGGTCCATAATTTTATTTCAGCTTTTCTCAAAATTTATAAATGTGACATAAAAAATAAGATGCACCCAAAACTAGAACTAGTTACGGATTAAAATTTCTCCCGTAAAACATGCAGTTGGGGGCGGTTTTTGTCTGACGCTTTCCAGATCCTTTAAAGCATCGTTTGAGGGGCGAATGGACGATGCTCTTGGCCGTCGACCTAGTCGTCGGCACTTGCCTCCACCGACCGGGCGGTGCGTTTTGTCTAACATAAATGGGCTCTGCCCGGCACCCTGCTCCTCCACCGTAGCTACCGAGCCAGGGTATGGTATCATGCAATTTTGTCTTCTCCCTTGTTCTTCTCGTTCGCCGTCAGTTAATTCTGCCCGGATATCATACCACATTCTTTTCTTTCTTCTGTTTGCCCGCGTACTTTGCACATACATGCATGCATACACCCATGATTGTTTGTGATGATATTTAATAAAACGGGAGACAGGGCCGTGCAGAGAATTGAGCCGAGAAAAGTTCACGCTACGTGGAGAAGGATGGACATGCCCACATGGGGAATACTAGTACTTATTATCTTTAGAGAGTCTTTTGGCCAGAATGTTTATTATCTACAATTGCAGAAGCTTGTTAGGAAAGACGCGTTCCTTTCGACACTGGTGGAAAAACAGGCTTCCGGGAAGCCCCATAAGTCGCGAAGGTAAAGGAACCGCGACTAATGGGGTCTTTAGTCGCGGTTCGTGTGGCGAACCGCGACCAAAGGCCTGGGCCCAGGGCGCACGGTGGCCAGCTGGTGCACGTGGGGGCTTTAGTCGCGGTTGGCCAGCCCAACCGCGACTAAAGGTGCTCGAAGGCCTTTAGTCGCGGTTGGCCGGGCCAACCGGGACTAAAGCCCTCCCCTATATATACCCATCCAGCAGCCAACACTTAGCCATTTGGAGCCGTTCTCTTCACAAACTTCACAAGTGAGTGTTAGGTTTGCTTTTGGTTCCTCTTATGCACATAAGGTGTTTGATGAAATGCCCCAAGAGCATGAAACAAACATGATATGAAGTGTTGGAGTCACACTTGAGCTTTCTCATTTATTTTTTCCTCCTCGATCGCGGTTAGCAACTTGAACCTTTGATGTGTCATTGATAAAATATGCATGTGTGTGTAGTTCATTGTTTAATTTATATTGTTTGTAGCTAGTTAGTTTAACAAATGCATGATGGTTAATTATATATTTTATATTATAATAATGCAGATGAATCGGCAATGGATGTACGGTAACCGACTCTCCGGCGAGTTCAGTACGGGTTTGAAAGATTTCCTCGTAGTGGCTAATGCGAACAAGCGGGGGGTTTTGTTATCTGTCCATGTGTTAAGTGTAAGAATCGAAGGGTTACTCTTCCTCAAGAGATGTTCACATGCACCTGCTTCGGCACGGTTTCATGCCAAGCTATAATTGTTGGACCAAGCATGGAGAAAGAGGGGTTATAATGGAAGAAGATGAAGAAGGGGATGATTTCAATGATGAAAGCTATCTTTCTCATTTCGGTGATACTTTCATGGAGGATGCTGAAGGTGAAGGGGAAGGTGAAGAAGAGGCACGTGATGATCCCGTTGATGATCTTGGTCGGACCATTGCTGATGCACGGAGACGCTGCGAAACTGAAAAAGAGAGGGAGAATTTGGATCGCATGTTAGAGGATCACGGGAAGGCGCCGTACCCCGGATGCGATGATGGTCCGAAAAAGCTCGGGCTGCACACTGGATTTGCTGAGATGGAAGGCACAGGCAGGTGTAGCTGACTCGGCATTTGAAAACTTGCTGAAAATGTTGAAGAATATGTTTCCAAAGAATAACGAGTTGCCCGCCACTACGTACGAAGCAAAGAAGGTTGTCTCGCCCTCTAGGTTTAGAGGTTACGAAGATACATGCATGCATCAACGATCGCATCCTCTACCGCGGTGAATACGAGAATTTGAATGAATGCCCGGTATGCACCGCATTGCGTTATAAGATCGAGGCGATGACCCCGGTGACGATGTTGAGGGCCGAAACCCGGGAAGAGGGTTCCCGCCAAGGTGATGTGGTATGCTCCTATAATACCACGGTTGAAACGTCTGTTCGGGAACAAAGAGCATGCCAAGTTGTTGCGATGGCACAAAGAGGACCGTAAGTCGGACGGGGAGTTGAGACACCCCGCGGATGGAACGCAATGGAGAAAGATCGACGGAGAGTTCAAAGATTTTGCAGCTGACGCAAGGAACATAAGATTTGGTCTAAGTACGGATGGCATGAATCCTTTTGGCGAGCGAGCTCCAGCCATAGTACCTGGCCCGTGACTCTATGCATCTACAACCTTCCTCCTTGGTTGTGCATGAAGCGGAAGTTCATTATGATGCCGGTGCTCATCCAAGGTCCGAAGCAACCCGGCAACGACATCGATGTGTACCTAAGGCCATTAGTTGATGAGCTTTTACAGCTGTGGGGCAGACCTGGTGTCCGTGTGTGGGATGAGCACAAAGAAGAGGAATTTGACCTACGAGCGTTGCTTTTCGTAACCATCAACGATTGGCCTGCTCTTAGTAACCTTTCGGGACTCGTCAAATAAGGGATACAATGCATGCACGCACCTGCTTACATGAGACCGAAAGTGTACATTTGCCAAATTGTAAGAAGAACGTGTACCTTGGGCATCGTCGATTTCTTCCGAAAGGTCATCCAAGAAGAAAGAAAGGCAAGCATTACAACGGCAAGGCAGATCACCGGCCGAAGCCTGCGGAACACACCGGTGCTGAGGTATTTGATATGGTCAAGGGTTTGAAAGTCATCTTTGGAAAGGGTCTCGGCGGACAATCGGTTCCGAAGGGAGCCGACGGGCACGTAGCCATGTGGAAGAAGAAATCTATATTCGGGAGCTAGAATATTGGAAAGTCCTAGAAGTCCGCTCCGCAATCGACGTGATGCACGTTACGAAGAATATTTGCGTGAACATCCTAAGCTTCTTGGGCGTGTATGGGAAGTCAAATGATACAAAGGAAGCACGGCGAGGACCAGCAAAGTTTGAAAGACCCCGATGACCAGCATCCGGAACGGTTTCAAGGTCGTGCCGCCTACGCTCCGACCAAAGAAGAGAAGGTCATCTTTTTTGAATGCCTCGAGCGGTATGAAGGTCCCGTCGGGATTCTCGTCCAATATAAAGGGAATAATAAACATGGCGGAGAAAAAGTTCCAAAACCCGAAGTCTCACGACCGCCACGTGATTATGACGCAATTGCTTCCGATTGCTTTGAGGGGCTCCTGCCGGAAAATGTTCGAGTAGCCATTGTGAAGCTATGTGCATTCCTCAATGCAATCTCTCGAAAGGTAATCAATCCGGAAGTTCTACCACGGTTACGGAACGATGTGATCCAATGTCTTGTCGGTTTCGAGTTGGTGTTCCCGCCATCCTTCTTCAATATTATGACGCACCTCCCGGTTCACCTAGTCGATGAGATTTCCATTCTCGGTCTCGTATTTCTACACAATATGTTCCCCTTCGAGAGGTTCATGGGAGTATTAAAGAAATATGTTCGTAACCGTGCTAGGCCAGAAGGAAGCATCGCCAAGGGCTATGGAAATGAGGAGGTAATTGAGTTTTGTGTTGACTTTGTTCCCGACCTTAAGCCGATTGGTCTTCCTCAATCGCGGCACGAGGGGAGACTAAGTGGAAAAGGCACGATCGGAAGGAAATCAATGATATGTATGGACGGCCATTCTCCGACCGAAGCACACCACACGGTTCCGACCAATTCCAGCTTGGTGGCTCCGTACTTTGAGAAACACAAGAATATTTTACGCTCGGACAACCCTGGGAAGCCCGAATCCTGGATTAGGAAGGCCCACATGGAGACTTTCGGCAGTTGGTTGAGAAAACATTTAATGAGTGACAATAAGGTTGTAGATCAGCTGTACATGTTGGCCAAGACACCATCTTCGACTATAACGACTTTCCAAGGGTACGAGATAAATGGGAATACATTTTACACGATCGCCCAAGATAAAAAGAGCACCAACCAAAACAGTGGTGTCCGCTTTGATGCGAAGCAACCGAGAATGGGCAAAAGGTCACATATTATGGTTACATAGAGGAGATATGGGAACTTGACTATGGACCCTCCTTTAGGGTCCCTTTATTCCGGTGCAAATGGTTCAAGCTAACAGGAGGTGGGGTAAAGGTGGACCAGCAATACGGAATGACAATGGTGGATTTCAACAATCTTGGTTACCTTGACGAACCATTCGTCCTAGCGAAAGATGTCGCTCAGGTTTTCTATGTGAAGGACATGAGTAGCAAACCGAGGAAACGGAAAGATAAGAAAACGATCGGTACATCATGCGATGATCCAAAGCGCCACATTGTTCTTTCGGTGGAAAAGAAACATCGTGGGAGTGGAGGACAAGACGGACATGTCGGAAGATTATAATATGTTTGCTGAAATTCCGCCCTTCAAAGTGAACACCGACCCAAGCATTAAGTTAAATGATGAGGATGCTCCATGGATACGGCACAATCGTAAGCAAGCGGGGACACAAGGGAAGAAATGATGTGTAATAATTTATTGTACCAAACTTTGTTGAATGAATCATGTGAATTATATTACCCGTGATGTGTTTGGTGTCCATTTTCGAATGATTCAATTGACTCGAGATAGCACCGATGATACATGAAATTTGGAGTGACTAAGTCATACTCCCGCATACATGAAATTTGGAGTGACTAAGTCATACTCCCGCATATAGGAAATTTGGAGTGACTAAGTCATACTCCTACATACATGAAATTTGGAGTGATTTAGTCATACTCCTGCCTAGGCGTATAATATGCATACTCGTAGTCTTCATAGCCGCCGCCATTGTACTCGGTAGTCGTCGCCTTCTAAGTTGCCGGCGTCATCGTCGCTGCCGTCGTCGGCTGTCGTCGGGGCGGCGCTCGTGGCTCGAACCGAGGGTAGCGCAGGCGGGGGATATCGCCGGCCGTGATGTAGTCCATGACGCTCTGCAGAGTCCGGCTGTACCACCATAGCCGACGGCCGGCCTCGTGGAAGTTTCCGGGAGGCGGACCGTCCTCCTCATACCTCGGCGAGCGCCCTCTCACGCCGATTGATGAAGAAGGCGTCCCAAGTATGCTCGGTTATCGGGATGCCGGCGGGGATTCATCCGCTGCTCCGGCGTGAGGTCGAGGTAGTAGTGGTTCGTGATGGCCGCCCGGCGCGCGGTACCCCGAGGGACGGGAGGGACCGGCACGCCGCCGGCGCTTAGGCTCCGGCCGGCGAGGGACGCGGTAGCCCGGAGGGCAAGGGTAGTTCGAGGCGCAAAGCTCCTCCACCCGCTGGTAGGTTAGAGTGGGTGCGGTGGAAGCCATGAGAGAGTGATGAGAGATTGTAGAGATGTGATGCGGCCAAGGCGGGCTACCTATATGTAGTGACAAATGGCGGGAAAAATGGGAGCGGGAAGACAGGAGGCGGGAAGAAAGAGGCGGGAGAAAGTGGCGGGAAGAAATTGGCGGGAAAAAATTGGCGGGAAGAAAGAGGCCGGAAGAAATTGGCGGGAAACAATTGGCGGGAAGAAAGAGGCGGGAAGACGAGGAGGGAAGAGGGGGTCGGCGGAAAGAGGCGGGTAGAGGGGGCCAACGAACTTTTGAATTGAATTAGTTTTATTTTTATGAATTTTTGATAATTTGTATTTTTAAAATTTTGAATTGAATTAGTTTTATTTTTATGAATTTTTTGATATATTATTTGTATTTTTAAGATTTTGAATTGAATTAGTTTTATTTTTATGAATTTTTTGATATATTATTTGTATTTTTAAGATTTTGAATTGAATTAGTTTTATTTTTATGAATTTTTTGATATATTATTTGTATTTTTAAGATTTTGAATTGAATTAGTTTTATTTTTCTTAGTTTTTTGATATATTATTTGTATTTTTAAGATTTTGAATTGAAATAGTTTTTTTTTTCTGATTTTTTTGATATATTATTTGTATTTTTAAGATTTTGAATTGAATTAGTTTTATTTTTATGAATTTTTTGATACACTCGCGTTCAAGAACAGGAAAGAGTTGGCGGAGAAGAAAGCCTTGAAGGACGAGGCCGAGTCAAAATTAGAAAGGGGGAAAGAAGTTGCCCAGCTCGGGGAACAAAGTAAACAATCGATCGCCCCGCTCATAGTGCAAGCCGCCGGTCCGGATGCCCCCGATATCATAGCAGCTGCGGCAGCGACATGGATTGACTCGTAGAAAGTGCCGGAAAACAAGCGGCCGACTTAGGTATCACTCTTCGTGCGGTGTTAGGCCTTGATGAGGCGCCAATGAAGGACGTAGTATTTACATATGTGAAGAATGGCCCTCTCATCGAGCCTGCGCAGGAAGAGGATCTACCTCGACAAATGAAAGGTCTCGCTAAATTGGTACAAGGGTTACATAAAACATGAAAACGCCAAAGACTATATCTATGCGGAAGTTAAATATGTGCATCACTTCAAACGTTACCGGGTACAAATTCCTCCGAGTGAATTGTTCCAGTTGTTCAATCTGCGCGAGCTCGACAAATCTATCATCGGTTGCTACGTTCGTAAGTGATTTATTAATTTCTACCCCATCTCGTTCATTGCCTGCACTATATATATATATATTGTCCTAACTATCTTGTTGTGTACGCTATATATTATGCGGAATGAAGAAGCGGGAAATGCGAATAAGGAACATCCATGATGTTGGGTTCATTGACCCACACATCGTTAATTCATATGTGTTAGAATACCACCCCGCCGACGTGGAGGAAGACCTGTGGCGGTTTATTAGAAAACAGCAAGAGAAAAGTGATATTCTATTTCCTTACCATTTTGGGTGAGTGTTTCTGTCTTGAGCACATTCTCTTTTGTTTACTCCATGCATGGTATGTGGCTAATCGATGAGTTATGCATGATCGTGCATGTATCGTGTCCGCAGGTTCCACCGGATTCTTATGGTAATTAAAGTTCAGACCTCCTCGGTTCTCGTCCACGACTCTCCGAATATGGATCCGGCGCTTTGGGGCGACATGAGAAAAATGATGCAAAAGTAATTATTTTCATTCATTTGCGCTCTATATCGATCGGCCTATTTCGTTCATCATTTCCTAATATCAAGTAACTAATTAATAACTCTCTTGTTTATTTAATTTTCTTTGCCTCGTAGGGTTTGGAGACGGTTCGTAGATACCAAGGTTGGTGAATTCAAAAAAGAGCTACATTTTAAAATGGCAGTGCCGACGACTGGGGATACTCAGCCACCGGGGACCAATCTATGTGGATACTATGTTTGTGAGAGGATCCGGAGATACTGCAATGAGCGGGACCGGACGTGTGAGAACAACATCCCGAGGAATAACCTCCGGAAGACGCTTAGTCCGAAGCTCGCTTCCGACCACTTCAAGAGGAACTAGCTGGATGGTTGGTGAGGGAAGTCATCGATCCTAGAGGAGAACACTATTACGATGACGTAGATCTTTATACGCACCGGAATTTGTAACTAACTTGTTCAAAATTGTATATGGTCATCCGATATTGAATATATATTGTATATGGTCATCCGATATTGAATATATATTGTATATTACTCTTGAATTCTTTTTTGGTTCTAATTTCAAATTTGTTTGAAATTGTACATTCATATGCATGTATGTATACGAGTACCGTAGAATATGTGAAACTCCTTCAAAATTAAAACCCAAAAGAAATAAAATAATACAAATTAAAAAGAAACCAGATTTAGGGGGAGGGGGCTAAACCCTAAACCCTGCGGAGGCCTTTAGTCGCGGTTGGCCAGAAGAACCGCGACTAAAGGTCCTCCGCCCTGGCGCTCGCCTGCGGCCCACGTGGATGGGCCTTTAGTCGCGGTTCGTAAGGAACCGCGACTAAAGGGGGGGGGGGCCTTTAGTCGCGCTACTTTGGTCGCGGTTGGGCCACCGCGACTAATGGCAGTTGCCAACCGCGACCAAAGCCCCTTTTTCCACCAGTGCGAGCGATGTGTTCGTCTCAGTGGTCGTACAAACTACATCACAATACCGCGTCCTTCAGTCATCGTTTAATACTCTGCTCATTTTCGTTACTATATGAAACTTTTGTACTGATTGTTAGAGATATATTTGATATATATATATATTCGGTAGTATATGAATCGTAATCTAAACCTACATTATTTTTAGGAGAGCCTTCTTGATCTCCAAGACTTTGTGTCCTATATATATTGGTTCGAGAGGTTCAATACAACATTCAACATATTCCGTCGATCCATCTCTATCGTTCTACATGATATCAGACGCAAGTTCCTGACCTAGCCGCCCCAACACGCTTCCGCTCCGCATCGCCCCCAGGAAGAACGATCTACATGATCTATGGAAGCCGCGCAACCCGTAGGAGGGTTCGTCTGCCAGGCGGTTGATCGGCTGCCCTCTTGTCTTTTTGCCGATATGTAGATCATTTTTCTTTTTTGTTAGTCGGTTGTTCGACCGGGGTTTTCTTTTTTGGTTTCGTCAATCATTGATCGGATTGAGTCATCACCACACAGCGTCTTTGCGCGCCTCTACTCCGATATCAGAATCGACGATCTACACCGCGTACTGTAACTCGCAACCGTCATGGAGGCCTCCTCTGCTGGTCCCTATGACAGTTATAGTTCATGATGGCCCTTGCCCTCACACGCCCGGTATTGGCAACATCGGCTCGTGCCTTCATCCTCGACACGCCACCGTGTCTGGTAAGCTCGGATCGGTGCCTCGTCTTCATCGGGTTTGACGAT
Source organism: Lolium rigidum (assembly GCF_022539505.1). Lineage (NCBI taxonomy): Eukaryota > Viridiplantae > Streptophyta > Magnoliopsida > Poales > Poaceae > Lolium > Lolium rigidum. The sequence goes on along the minus strand of NC_061513.1, from coordinate 185,849,568 downwards.
GTCTTCCTCGACATCTGACTTCTTCTCCAACTTCCTTACCATGTCACCTACTTCTTCTATGTGTATCTGGCGACGCCTTGATGCGGTCCAGTCTGCCATGCCAGTGCACCAATCTACGAGATCCATTTGGTACGCTCCGATCCAATTTTTTAAAAATATTAGAATCTTTTGGCTACATCCATGGATGGCATACATAGTTTGGGCACAATTTGTGACGAGGGTGCTCCTCGGCAATGCCCACCATCGGGAGCGCTGGTTTCGACGTTGCGGCGTCCGCCATGATAGACGCGTGGGGTATGTTCGCCTTCGGAGGGTTCACCTCCGTTAACAGTGTTGAGGATAGCATAAATTTGGTGATGTGCCACTCTCCAGGTGGTTGTCCTAACGATGTTGTCGATACTTTCTTTATCGGAGGAGTACTTAGCACTGCAGATAAAAGGCGTGTCGTCCGAGCCTAGCCCGTGCCTAGTGTGGCAGTTGAGGCAATAGTACGACGTCAGATCCGATGTGCAGAATCGTCAGATCCAACAGACATAGATGACGTGGAACGGCGTGGAGATGTCGATGGCGAAGATATTGGAGTCGATGCCGACAACGTAGCCGATAGATCGACTGTGATCGGAGATGAAGCGGTCGATGTAGCAGTCGATGAAGGCGCAGTTCTTGACGTGCTGGGGGCGAACGGATCAGGCAGCCGAATGATGCCCTCAGAGTCGACGCAGTAGTGAACGCTCCCGAACGTCATGTCTAACCCTCCACGTAGGCCTGAGAAAGCCGAACGCGACGAGTCGGTGTGAGGAGTAAACTCGAAGGACCCGAAGCGAATCGAGTTCCCTGAGCTTGGCGATGAAGTAGCCGACGACGGTGTCAGCGACGCTGGTGAAGTCGTGGTTGACACGACCGGAGCAGCCGATGAAGTGCCTTGTACCAGCAGGTTCCCCACAGATGGTGCCAATTGACGAGGGTGCTCCTTAGCAATGCCCACCATGAGGGGCTTAGGGTTGACGGAATCCTGCAGGCTAGCACGATACATCGGATAAGAAACAAACGGGGAGAGAGATTTACCCAGGTTCGGGACCCTTTATGAGGTAAAACCCTTACTTCCTGCTTGTCTGATCTTGATTATCGAATATATCGGGTTACAAGGGGGTAGCCGATAGGCTGTTATGGTTGACTCGCTGAGAGGGAAGAGTTGTAGGTTTCTATCTCTAACTTGCGGTGGTTCTACGTATTGAAGTTGTTCCTCGACAGACCCTCTCCTGGCCTTTATATAGCAGGCCAGGTCCCGAGAGTCCTCTCCGAACTCGACTAAGAACAACGAGATATGTTCTAATCTTTCCTTGTATGGTGTATTCTTGCCTTGTTCGTCAAGAATCCATATTCTGGTAGGTCTCCTTTGCTGGAACCGACGTATAGGCCCACCTTGGCTGTTGGGCAATCTACATGGGCCCCTAGTTGGGCCGAAGGAGGTAGACTAAGGTCGGATACCCGAAGGGTAATGCCCACATCAATCTGCTTCAAGAAAAATTATATAATGAACTAGATATTAATAGAAACATAGTATGAGACCCTAGCATCTTCATCTTACCCTCGCCTAGTCATCCTCGTCGGAGTGATAGTGATGGCGGCACATGGTCTCGTCGAAGACCTTGACGGTGAGCATGTTGTGGCCCTCGAACTTGAAGACGACGAAGTGTCTGGCTTTAATGGTGTGCGCGGGGGGGGGGGGGTGAACCGCCTCTAGCCATTGTGGAGGTACATCTGACCGGCACAGTCGAACAACACCTCCACGGACCATACGCCAGCGAACCCGCAGTACGAGCTCATGGGGCTCTTGCATATCGATCACCGACCCGAATTTCAGGGGAGGCATCCTGTCCCAATCCGTACCTAAGCGGATGGTGACACCGAACTCATACGCGGAGAGGTCAATGGTGATGGACCCGAGCGACGATGGTGGCGATAGGGACGGCGGTGATTGCCTCTGGCTCCCCTCCCCCTGCATATCTTCCTCGGTGAGCTTGGCCTCGGCCACGCCTCGGGTCAGGTGGCCGTCCTAGACGCCATCCCCTTGATCCTATACGGCAGGGGCGGACACGCAGGGTGGGCCTAGTGGGTCGTGGCCCACCACAAATCTGAGAATTTTTTTCTACCCCTAATCTGAAAAGTAGTGGTTACATGTATTACTCATTTGAAAAATCTTTATCACAATTGGGGAACCCAATTATTTTTGGAGGTAGGCCCACCCTCTAATTGTTTCGTGTGTCCTTCCCTGCTATGCTTCCAGACATGGCTACCACGATGTCAGTGTGGTGGTGGGGGTGAAAGAAAATGACCGAAGTTAGCATGGTAAAAATGCCAAGGCATTGGATGCCGGCACAGAGGCCAAAACATCGACATTGATGAAAGTGAGCGGCTAGCCGCAGGAGCGCATGCATTAGGCGGTGTGGGCAGCTTTGGAATCAGCCTACATCCATTGATAGCTAGCTAGAGAAAGAAGAACGTTGCATCGCTACCATTTGGGCCCTTGGCCCATGTGGGAGGACATAGGAAGATGTGTGCCGTGTTCGTTTAAACACATCCGATATCCGATATCTGAATTTGGTGGGCGAATGGGTCGCGCCGAATGGATCTATTTAGATCACGTCGCTAGAGCGTGCATGCCTGATCCTCCTCTCTGCAAGGACCGATTTGGATCGTGTCACTGGAGATGCACTTAACTCTTTAAAACCCCGCTCTCCACTTTGCCTTGCATGAATACAGTATACTCAGTCGTGAATATGCAAATAAAAGAATAGTGATTTATAAGATTAGAAAAGTCTAATGTCCATGTCAATGGTACCACCGTAACCACCAAATATGGCACGATCGGATATTGGTGAAACCTTGAAAACTCGTACCGCCATCACATCATCTAGTTATCGTACGGCCTTGTCTAATGAAAACTGCGTTCCTGCCAAGGTCAACAGTGGTTTTCCACTAATTAAGCAGAACGTACACACCAAGAGACACCCGAAATCCGAAACCTTGAAAGCCACACCTCACCTCAAACCACACTATTACTACTGGCTACTGCACACCAAAAGCTCTCCTCCACCCAGGCATACGTCCAGCCGTCAGCGTTACTCGCAGCTAAGCATCGTGCGCAGTAAACTACTCCGACGGTGCGCTGCAGGATGAAGGAACTTTTCTGAACAACAGGATGAAGGAACTTGCCGCGGACGAAAAAACAAACCGCAACTTGTCCGTTTTGCGAATGGAGAAGAAGCGAGAGAGAGAGGGGATCAGAGGAGAGCCGGTGACCTCGTGTAAGGGTATCTCTAATGGGAAGAGCTGAGCGTCCCGGGGGGATTTGATCCCTCAATCCCCTTGATCCGCAACCGTTAGAGCATCTCCACTCCTCCTCATATGGGTCCGGCGTAGCTGTTTTAGTGCATATATTAGGAGCCGGACGACTGCCAGTCGTGACCCCTATACAAAAAAGTTTAAGAATTTTAAATATAATAAAATGGTAGAAAAAGTAGATTCATAGATAGTTCAGCCATACTTGACCAATATTTGTACAAATTTAAAAACATAGGCATAAAAAACCCTTAAATTTTAATAACCGCCGCCACGGCCTAGCCCTAGGCGGCGGTACATCGCCACTGTATAGTTCTCCTCCTCGTCGTCGGGCTCCTCCTTCTCAGCCCTGGCCGGCGTCCCCGTGCATCCCGCACGGCCTGCTGGACTGGCCAGCGTCGTCGTCGATGTCCAGGTCGATGACGAGGCCGAGGCGACTCCAGCGTTCCTCCTCCGCGCGGCGGTGATCGGCTGCGCTCCACGACTTGGCGAACTCGTCCGTCGCCGCGAAGGATTCGAGATGGGCTTGTGATACGTGCATTTTGCATCATAGTTTTTATTGTTATTTGCCATCATACATCATCATTTATGCATTTTTAGTCGATTTTTGGGACTTTCCTACAAACTCTCCTTCATTGGTATTTAATTCCTGGGAGGCAGGAAACCTAGTTTATTTGTTTCAACACTTTCTGGGTCGCTAAAAATCGAGGAAAAAAATACTTGATCAGTTTTTCACCCGGAGAAAGATCGTGAGCAAAAGAAGTACGCGGGGGAGCCACGAGGGCCAAACCAACCTCATTTTTCGTATTTTATTTGTTTCAAGACTTTCTGGGTCGCTAAAAATCGAGGAAAAAAAATACCTGACCAGTTTTTCACCCGAAGAAAGACCGTGAGCAAAAGAAGTACGCGGGGGGAGCCACGAGGGCCAAACGGACCCAGGTGGCGCGATGTTAGAAGTCTAGGCACGCCACCCGAGGTCGTTTGCACCTCAGGCATCATCTCGGCCCCGCTTTTATACCAGAAACTCCGTCTCTCCTAAACACCTAAGACTTATTTTTTCCGAGATTTATTGAGGTGGCGGCGGAGGCGAAAGTCCTCTCCTACTCCGGGAGAGGGCAGATCATGCTGCATCGGTACCTCCGGTGAAGGGTAAATCGATAGCATCGACATCCCCACTCCTCCTTGGCTTGGGAGGAGGCATCTTCATTAGCACCATCATCACCACCATCTCCATCTACGAGATCGACGTCATCCCCCTCATAGTTTGTGTTGAATTGAACCCCAGATATTATTTTTAGTGCTATTGCACGTTCGTGATTGGTACTTTGTCATTATTTGGTGGGGAGATTATATATTCAGATTGTGTTGTAACCATTATGCCTTTGGTCCATATCATGTTTGACACTTGTGAGTAGTTCCCCATGTTCCTGGGGACATAGGATGATCTGGCTATGATTCTATATGATGTCCAATGAGTATTTGGTCAAATTTTCTATCTTTTATGTTGTTCTATGATGGTTTTATGCGAACGTCGATTGCATACTACTTCATCTATATGGGCTCATAGGGATGCACTTTAATCTAATGCATTCGTGTTGGAAGGGACGGAATGATAGAAACCGTCTTCCAATTCTATCGGTTGCGTTAGAGGGGTTTATGTCGGGGACCAATGATCTTATGGCTATGGTAGGATATTTATGTCTTAATGATTCATATACTTGCTCATGAAAATGGCTCTAGGACCTATCAGGTGTGTTTGCACATATTAATGGTTGCACCTAACTTAGGCTCTGCCCCTAACTGAATATAGCTTGACAAAATATTTATCATATTGTTTAGAATGCAGATGCTAGTAAATCCATGCCGTCCTCGAAAATTTTAGTCTCATATAAGCACACACACTTGAGCTTGTCCTCTTTCTGCATAGAGGATTGGGCGTTTCTCTCATCGAGAGCATTTACTTATTTGCTATATACTTTCTGCAACAGGGGTGATGTGAAAGTAGCAGTGATATGAGAGCAATAGTAACAAGAATAACACGAAAGTAATAGAATAGTAATATGAGAGCAATGGCACCGGAAGACGCATTGATACTACTTCCAATGACATGTAGAACAAGTATATGATGATGAAAGATGGACCGGGGTTCCCGACTATCTACACTAGTGGCAACTCTCCAATAACAAGTGTTGGGTGAACAAATTACAGTCGGGCAATTGATAGGATTGAAATAGCATTAAAACAAAATATCAAGATCATTAATCATGTAGGCATGTTTTCCACTAATAGTCGTACGTGCTCGCAATGAGAAACTTGCACAACATCTTTTGTCCTACCAGCCGGTGGCAGCCGGGCCTCTAGGAAATCTACTGGATATTAAGGTACTCCTTTTAATAGAGCACCGGAGCAAAGCATTAACACTCCGTGAAAACATGTGATCCTCACATCACTACCATCCCCTCCGGTTGTCCCGATTTCTGTCACTTCGGGGCCATTGGTTCCGGACAGCGACATGTGCATACAACTTGTAGATACAATCTAAGCAATAAGTATAGAGCTTAAATCTAAGATCATGCCACTCGGGCCCTAGTGACAAGCATTAAACACAACAAGATTGCAGCAACAATAACTTCATAAACTTTGTAGATAGACAATCATAACGTAACAATCCATCGGATCCCGATAAACACAACACCGATTACATTAGATGAATCTCAATCATGTAAGGCAGCTCATGAGATCATTGTATTGAAGTACATGGGAGAGATGATACCAACTAGCTACAGCTAGAACCCGTAGTCCATGGGGGAACTACTCACGGAGCATGATGGAGGCGATGGCGTTGATGGAGATGGCTTCCGGAGGCACTTCCCCGTCCCGGCAGGGTGCCGGAACAGAGACTTCTGTCCCCCGAATTGGAGTTTCGCGATGGTGGCGGCGCCCGGAGTCTTTCTCGGAGTTTCGTCAAAAGGTACTCGCGTTTTTAGGTCGAAAGGGCTTAAATAGGCGAAGA
>NC_061513.1:185831357-185843113 GCF_022539505.1 Lolium rigidum | reverse complement strand
GGTGATAACAGTCACGCCATTCTCCTACTGGTCGATTAAACCTTGGTTTCTTACTAAGGAAAAACTTGCTACTGTGCTCATCATACCTTCCTCTTGGGGTTTCCCAACGGTGTGCAATCTGCGCTCATCAGCTGGTCGCAACAGTGGTGCCACCAGCGTCGTCCGCGTCGCCGCCGATCACCATGACTTCAATCCCGCCGGCAACCGATCCTATTGCCCGCGTCGAGCCGCTCATGCTTGTCGTGGGTGGCAATGACGGTTTTCGGCGACGCCCCACACCTCCACCTCCCGCGTCGCCGCAGCTTCCATGTGGAGGCCTCCATATCGTCGCTCCTGCTTTCCATGGGTGGCGGCGACAGTTTCCGGCGATGCCCCGCTCCTCCACCCGCGCCGCCGCAGTTTCCATATGGAGGCCTCGGTCTCGTCGCTCCTGCTTGCCGTGGGTGGCGACAGCGGCTGCCGGCGATGCTGCAAACGCTGCCCGCCATAGATGTAAATGAAGGAATTTAGTGCTGCAAAAGGCTGCTCGTCGGAGCTGCAAAGGCAAGATGCAAATTGGCATCCACGGTGTTGCAAACTGTCTGCGGCGGTGCTGGAAATGGGCATAGGCGGTGCTGCAAAGGCTGCTCACCGGAGCTGCAAAGGTGTTCGCCAGAGCTGCAAACCTTCAACGGTGGTGCTGCAAATGGGCATCAGCTATGCTACAAAGGCGGTTCGGCGGAGCTGCAAGAGGTGAAAATAGGCATCGACGATGTTGCAAATAGTCAACATCACATGCCTGCACGCGCCGCTGCCTTGCCGCGCTCCATGGAACTCTGGCGACGTACTTCTACACCAGCGCCGCGCCCTGGTTGGCTATAACCGCGATATTCGGCCATGGTTGGTCGCGACGGTGGCGCCACCAGCGTTGTCCGCGTTGCCACCGAGCACCACGACCTCAATCCCACCGGAAATCGCTCCTACTGCCTGCGTTGAGCCTCTCATGCTCGTCGTGGGTGGAGATGACGGTTGCCGGCGACACCCCGCACCTCCACCTCCCGCGCCGCCGCAGTTTCCATGTGGAGGCCTCGATATCGTCGCTCCTGCTCGCTGTGGGTGGCGACGAAACTAAGGCGACGCCTCGCACCTCCACCTCTCGTTCCGCCGCTGTTTTCATATGGAGGCCTCGATCTCGTCGCTCCTACTCGTTGTGGGTGGTGATAGCGGCTGCCGGCAATGCTGCAAACGCTGCGCGTCTTAGATGTAAATGAAGGAATTTGGTGCTGCAAAAGGCTGCTCGTCGGAGCTGCAAAGGCGAGCTGCAAATTGGCATCCACGGTATTGCAAACTGTCTGTGGCGATGTTGCAAATGGGCATCAGCAGTGCTGCAAAGGCTGCTCGCCGGAGCTGCAAAGGTGTTCACCGAAGGTGCAAACCGTCAGCGACGGTGCTGCAAATGGGCATCGACGATGCTACAAAGGCGGTTCGCCAGAGCTGCAAGAGGTGAAAATAGGCATCAACGATGCTGCAAATAGTCAACATCACATGCCTGCACGCGCCGCTGCCTTGCCGCGCTCCATGGAACTCTGGCGACGCACATCTACAACAGCGCCGCTCCCTGGTTGGCTGTCATCGCGATATTCGGCCATGGTTGGTCGCGACGGCGGCGCCACTAGCGTTGTCCGCGTCGCCGCTGAGCACCACGACCTCAATCCCGCCAGAAATCGCTCCTACTGCCTGCGTCGAGCCGCTCATGCTCGTCGTGGGTGGAGATGACGGTTGCCGGCGACGCCCCGCACCTCCACCTCCCGCGCCGCCGCAGTTTCCATGTGGAGGCCTCGATATTGTCGCTCCTACTCGCCGTGGGTGGCGACGAAAGTTTCCGGCGACGCCTCGCACCTCCACCTCTCCGCCGCAGTTTCCATGTGGAGGCCTCGGTCTCATCGCTCCTGCTCGCCGTGGGTGGTGACAACGTCTGCTGGCCGCTGGTGCAAACACTGCGCGTCTTAGATGTAAATGAAGGAATTTGGTGCTGCAAAAGGCTGCTCGTCGGAGCTGCAAAGGCGAGCTGCAAATTGGCATCCACGGTATTGCAAACTGTTTGTGGCGATGCTGCAAATGGGCATCGGCAGTGCTGCAAAGGCTGCTCGCCGGAGCTGCAAAGGTGTTCACTGAAGCTGCAAACCGTCAGCGACGGTGCTACAAATGGGCATCGGCGATGCTACAAAGGTGGTTCGCCTTAGCTGCAAGAGGTGCAAATAGGCATCGACGATGCTGCAAATAGTCAACATCACATGCCTGCATGCGCAGCTACCTTGACGCGCTCCATGGAACTCTGGCGACGTACTTCTACACCAGCGCCGCGCCCTGGTTGGTTGTGATCACAATATTCGGCCATGGTTGGTCGCGACGGCGGCGCCACCAGCCTTGTCCGCGTCGCTGCTGAGCACCACGACCTCAATCCTGCCGGAAACCGCTCCTACTGCCTGCGTCGAGCCGCTCATGCTCGTCGTGGGTGGCGACGACGGTTGCCGGCGATGCCCCGCACCTCCACCTCCCGTGCCGCCGCAGTTTCCACGTGGAGGCCTCGATATCACTGCTCCTGCTCGCCGTTGGTGGAGACGGCGGTTTCCGATGACGCCCGGCACCTCCACCTCCCGCGCTGCCGCAGTTTCCATGAGGAGGCCTCGATCTCGTCGCTCCTGCTCATCGTGGGTGGCGACAACGGCTGTCGGCGATGCTTCAAACGCTTCCCGCCATAGATGTAAATGAAGGAATTTGGTGCTACAAAAGGCTGCTCGTCGGAGCTGCAAAGGCGAGCTGCAAATTGGCATCCACAGTGTTGCAAACTATCTGCAGCGATGCTGCATATGCGTATCGGCGGTGCTGCAAAGGCTGCTCACCGGAGCAGCAAAGGTGTTCGTCGGAGCTGCAAACCGTCAGCGGGGGTGCTGCAAATGGGCATCGACGATGCTACAAAGGCGGTTCCCCGGAGCTGCAAGAGCTGCAAATAGGCATCGACGATGCTGCAAATAGTCAACATCACATGCCTGCACGCGTCGCTGCCTTGCCGCGCTCCATGGAACTCAGGCGACATACTTCTACACCAGCGCCGCGCCCCTGGTTGGCTGTCACCGCGAAATTCAGCCATGGTTGGCCGCGACGGCGACGCCACCATCATCGTACGCATTGCCGCCGAGCACCATGACCTCAATCCCGCAGGCAACCGCTCCTACTGCCTGCTTCGAGCCGCTCATGCTCGTCGTGGGTGGCGACGACTTTGTCGACGACGCCCCCACCTCCACCTCCCGCGCGACAGTTTCCATGTGGAGGCCTCGATATCATTGCTCCTGCTCGCCGTGGGTGGCGACGATGGTTTCCGGCGACGCCCCGCACCTCCACCTCCCGCTCCTGATCGTCATGGGTGGCGACAGCGGCTACCGGTGATGCTGCAAACGCTGCCTGCCATAGATGTAAATGAAGGAATTTTGTGTTGCAAAAGGCTGCTTATTGGAGTTGCAAATGCGAGCTCCAAATTGGCATCCACGGTGTTGCAAACTGTCCGCGGCGGTGCTGCAAATGGGCATCGGCGGTGCTGCAAAGGCTACTCGCCGGAGCTGCAAACCGTCAGCGGCGGTGCTGCAAAAGGGCATCGGCAATGCTACAAAGGCGGTTCGTCGGAGCTGCAAGAGCTGCAAATAGGCATCAATGATGCTGCAAATAGTCAACGGTATTGTTACTTTAGTATAAATTTTATGCTACAATGCCTCCGGCGAGTTCTGCGATGAGGTCTCCGTTCGACGATATTTTCCTCTTTTCTATTTCTGGGTGAATCCTATTTTGCTTCAATGAAGCAAAAGCCTGGAGATTTTTTGCTACGACGAAGCAAAGTCTAAATAAGTCTCCAACAACTCTCTTTCTTTTTTCAGTTGAATCGTTTTAACGGGACTTTCTTTGCTTCAATGAAGTAAAAGTGGGATTGAGACAAAACTGAACACATAAGTCGATCTAACGGTCTAAATTGGTTTGATCCAACTGTGGGGGACCTGGAGGCTGGGGGATTTGCAGCCTCCGGAGGATCCTCGACGCTGTCCATCTTAAAAGCACTGTTTTGTACTATTGTCATGAAATAAACTTTCATGGTAACTGAACAATCAGGGGTGATTGAGATTTATTATGAGGACGGAAACAAAACATGATTTGTAGGTTACACCCTAGACATCCGGGATATGGTTCCTTAAAAATTGGATGAGCTAGTCGCGCGAAATACTAAGAGCAGGTCTAACAGACCCCTTAAAAGGGCCAAACCCGTATAATAACCGCCGATATACGGGGTAGAGCTCTACCCGGCCGTCTAGCAGACCCCGTAAAATCGGCCCCCGCTTCGATTTTTGCTGTTTTCGAGTACGGGGCGGGTCGTCGCCCCTTACTTGTGCGGGGCGGGAGGGGGAATACAGGGCCAACCCCTCACCTTTGGCGGGCTGAAATTTCAGCTAGCAACTGCTTCTGTCCATTGGAGCCGGCGCGGCCATGGCGGGCATCCGGAGCGGGAGCGGGCGCGGCCGGCGTGCGGGCACGCGGCCAGGGCCGGCGGCGGCCGGGGCGGGAGCGGGCGCAGCCGGTGCGGGCGTGGCCGGCCGTGGCTCGCGCGCAGCCGTGGCGGGCGGCGGCGGCACGAGGTAGGCAGGGCGCGGGGCGGGTGCGGGCGCGCGGCGCAGGGCGAGCGCGCGGGCGCGGGCGCGGCCTTGGCGGGCGGCGGCGGGCGGCCGTGGGCCGGCGGCAGGCGCGGCGGCGGGGGCCGGCCGGGACGGGGCGGGGCAGGGGCTGGGCAGGGGCTGTGGCTGTGGCCAGAGGAGGAAGAAGGAGAGGATGAAGAAGATGAATTTTTTTTTTGGCATATTTGGGAATATTCCCTTTTACAGTTTAGATATACGGGGTCTGCTAGCTTGGACGAATTTTCGGCCGGCGAAAAGTGAATACAGGGCCCTCTACTCGCGTTTTAAGGGGCGAAAATATACGGGGCTTGTTAGACATGCTCTAACTACCCCATCCACCTAGGTTTTACTCGGTGATCCCACGCTATGTGATGAAAAAAATTGATCCCACGGCACATGATAGTCCGATCCTTGTGGTCGGCTCCCCTTATATATACGTGGGCTCGTCATCAAAGAAGAGAACAATCTCGCAGCCTCTCTTTTCCTTTCCTGTTGGGATCAAGGAAAACCCTCCATTCCTCTCTCTCCTGCGCGTCCTGGTTAGGGTTTAGCAGATGACGTGTCCGTGGCGGGATGACGACTTCATGAACGCCGATGTTGGCCATGGCGGGCTTACGCCTACGGATGAGCGCCGTGCCCATGTTGGCAACCTCCCCTGGCGCGCCGACAGCCGCTCACTCATAGACACCTTCGCCAACCACGGCGTGCGCTACGCCGAGGTGAGTGTTCGATGCCTGATCGATATGATGCATGGGTTGACGGTGTACTGTACTATGATGCTTCTGATCGATTGTGTATTTCCTCTGCCAAGTTGCGCATCTTTCCTACTCCTAGTTGTTTCCTAGGGTTAGATCCAGATTATCTCCGCATTGGTTTTGTTCGCAACAGATTTGCGCTAGATCTCTTTGTTCCCTTCCCATGGACACTGATTTTTAAGGACTGGTGAGATCTTAATCAGCAGCTTTACCAATTTACTACTAGTATATGATTGCTCGACAGTACTACGGTGCTTTCCTATGTTAACTTGTTAGAAAACCTATTGATATTGTGGATGCATGGATCTGTATATGTGTGTCTTCTCCGTTATTCATATCGATTTATGTTTCAGTTTGGCTGCATTGTTTTTTTTTGTTCCTCGTTTCCCGTTCCATTATACCCAGCACTGAATGTTCAAGGTCTGGGATCTCAGTTAACTGGCCTTCGTAGACACATTCATCATACCTTTTCCCGTCTTCTGTTACTGGTACAGATCGTGTCTCCAAATAATGATGGATGGTCTAAGCTTGTTCCACTTGATTAAAAACAAGATATGTATAGTTCCACTTGAGAGTGGTTTGTAGCACGCATGTTTCTCGTGTTTGTTAGGATAACGATATTTCCAGTTCACTAATTATCTGTGAAATTTCCACGTGTCTAAGTGTGCTGTATTTGCTATGAACTTTTTACCAGGTCATCGTCGACAGGGAGACGGGCAGATCCCGCGGGTTCGGCTTCGTCACCTTCGACGACAGCAAGTCGATGAATAGCGCCATCAAGGACATGAACGGACAGGAGCTGGGCGGCCGTAACATCACCGTCAGCCAGGCCAACCAGCGCTCCCGCCGCTGAAGGGCATGAACAGCAACATCTAGGAGGTCGGCTGCCTGTGCATTTAGCTTCAGCTTATCAACTTATCGTGAGTCTCGTGTGGTCGTTTAGTTTGTGTCCGTGAAATGGAACCTGTTGGTCTATCTATGTTGCGCGTCCTTATTGTTATGTTGGAACATGTTCGATTATCTGCGTTGCGTGTCCTCATGGTTGTGTTGAACATCCTATTTATCGTTTAATCAATTGCAGTGTTGAAATGAAATTGTCAATTATCTATCTCTGTTTTTGGTTGTTTGGTTGCACTCAGCTTTCCGAGAATGTGTTCCCATTATATCATTTGCTTTCCAGCTTCACAAACTAATGTTTGATCCCCCAAGGCATTGGGGGTGTTTGATCCCCAAGGCATTGGGAACATAGATGGTCTTGGAAGTGCTCCTTTTAGGACATCACAAACCATAGAGTGAACATGTCATATCTGTTGGAAATTTCACATATATTGCGTCCCCGGGCTTCTCCATTCCTCTAGTTTTACTTTCGTCTATTGTGCGTGTGGTTCCTCCTATCAATGCTCTCCGTGGCTGGAGTTTGAGTGCGCCGCCCGTGATGTTTGTTTTCTGTCCGTGCAAATGTAGTGTGATCAGTGACAACATCCTCGTCGCCAGTCCTTTGTATTTAGGAATCCAAAGTAGCCTTGCTTGACGCTGCTAAATCGTGCTTCTTTTTTCCACCCTATCTATATGAGTTCACAATGTCGACGCCAACCATGGCGTCAACATTAGGGAAACTCTATAAAAAGGCCGCTCCGCTGGCTCCTTGTCTGTCAAGTATCACCTTCTTTCTCTCGTGCCGCTCCAAGTATCATCTTCTCGATCTCGCGGGATGGCTTTCACCATTATATGCGGCGTGATTAGGGGTTGGTTTGGGGGCGAACCATGAAAGTTCCCGGACTTTGTGGGCAAATGCGTGTGGCTTGTTTTTTCCTTTTATTTCTCTAAACCAACAATTCAAGCTAAAATCTCTTTTGAACCGTTGATCCCAACTCTGGGTTTCAATGAATTTGTACTTTATTTTGAGTGTACTTTATAATTGTTTTTCATTTACTAGTACTTTGTTTCCGGTATACTAGTTCTCTTCTTTCAGTGTACCTGTATTCGGTTTTCTGTATTTGTACTATGTTTCTTATGTACTAATTCTCCATTTTTAGTGTACTTATACTCCGTTTTTCTGTGTACTTGTGCTCCTTTTTCTGTGTGCTTTAATCTATTTTTTCTCCAACTGGTCAAACCCCCCTTTCCATTAATTTCTCAACGAAAAGAAAGTATAATCTATTTTTTTCTGCGTGCTTGTACTTCATTTTTTCCGTCTACTTGTACTTGGTTTTTTTTGTTTGTACTTGTACTCCATCTTTTTTTTGCGGAGGAAAAGGAAATGATACTAAAGTTTCGTTCTTACATAAAGACCCGGAAACAAATAAAAATTACAACGACGTCCTCCGGATCTCGATGTCGATGGCGAGCTCGATGCCACCGGTGGCGCGCCGCCGCCGCCGTACCTCTTGATGGCTTGGATCAGGTACAGGCCCTCTACGGACGGGAAGTCGCCGGTCGCCAGCTCCAGGGAGCTTACACCACGGCCCAGCATCTTCAACGCGAAACTCCAAGTCATGGCCTTCTCCTTATTCAACAAGTTCCGGTCCGGCCGCCACACCGTCGTCGGATAGGGCTTGACGAACTCCACAAATCCGAAGATCCGCGAGTTCGGGAAAGGCGGGATCTCCACCGCGAAGCTCCGAGAGAGCACCGCCGTCGGAGGGGCAAGATCCGCCGCAACACGTCTCGCCGGCCGCACCACCGCCTCCACGGCGCCGCCGACGGGCCTCCTAGACGAACCTACGCTATGTACAAGCCGCGGATCGACGATCCCCCGTCCTCCCGCCGCCAAAGCGGCCGCCGGAGACCGAGGAATCGACGATCCGACGGCTGGTGAGGTGGAACTCCCGGAGAGTTTCAGAAAAACGCCACTCCCTACTGTAGCGGGGGAGGGGAACTACCAAGCTCGTTCTTGTACTCCATCTTTTTGTATAGTTGTACTTCGTTTTTTCATTGAAAGTAACCCGCACTGCATTTTTTTTAAAGTATGCTCGTGTTGCAATTTGAAATTACGCTGGTGCTGAGCCCGCACAAAGACTGCGTGTGACATGTGTTAGAGCATCTCCGAGTCGCGTCTCCCAAACCGTCCCCTAAACCGCGCCGGATTGAGCGTTTGGGGACGTGTTTTGTTCGTGCCGCGTTTGGGGGACGTCGCTCCCCAGCCGCGTCCCCCAAACGCCGCCCCCAAACATTTAAAATAATTTTTTGAACACATAAACCATTTATATCAAATGTAGCATATGAAAAAAATGTTTTCGAGGATTGTTTTCAAATTAAATTACAATAAACAATAAAACAAGTAATCGGGGCGGACTTGACGGCGCGTTCTGGGAGGCGCTGGCGACGCGGCGGCGGCGGCACGACCGGCGGGAGCCCCAGCCGCGACAACGGTGCTGACTCGCAGCACAGATCAGACGCCCAAACGGCCGGGAAATCCAGCGGCGGCGGTGGGGTGGGAGGCGCGGGAAGGAAGGAGCGACGAGAAAAGAGGCGCGAACCAACGGTTTATGCAAATAGTCGCCGACATGTGGGAGCCCGCCTCGCTTTTCGTTGTGTCCGGCGTCCCCGGAGCGTCCCCTGTGGGACGGGGACGGGCTCGGGGCGCCGGACACCGTATCGGGGCGCGCCGGACAAAAATGGGCTTTGGGGGACGCGGCTGGAACGCTTTTTTTATCCGGCGCGCCCCAAATCGCTTTGGGGGACGGTTTGGGGGACGCGACTGGAGATGCTCTTAGCTCCTCCAAAAGTGAACCTTTTGCTAGTGATACGATAGATATTCACGTGACCATGTTTTAATCTAGAACTCTAGAAGGGCCACTCACCCGACGAAGTGCGATCCAAGTCACGGAGGAAGTTGTTGCCGTCAGCCCATGGTTACAGAGCACGAACAGAAATGACATTCAGAACACGAACACGAAGCATAGAGTGATAAAATGGGCCAAAACAAAGAGAGAGGACGTACAATCAGTCCATTTATGTGATGGGCTTTAATATTCACTTACTCGATGCAACATATCGATTTTTTTTATTGAAGTGGCAGTCCATTCGAGGATGAAGTCATTACTGTTTACAGTCTTCAGAAGTCGGCAAAATTAAGTAACAGTATAACGGAACCAGTATGGCCCCTTCACAGCGATTTGAGCTTGCTGGCCGTCCGATCGGCAAATCTAACGGAGCAGATCGTCATTCCCGATCCGAATGGCTTTTCTTTCCCGAACCTGCGTCCAATCCCATTAAAAAGGCCGCTCTGTCCTCCTATAGACCCATTCTCGTTCTAGGGCTGCTACTCCCAAAATTAAGTTAGATGGGAACGGGCCGCACGCTGCCTCTTTTAGGGCCCCTCTTTAGATTGCGACACGTCATCCTCCGCACGCATCTCAAAGCTGCCTAGAATAGATACGTATCTGTAGCTGGACGTACCGATCGGAGGAAAGAAAAAGGGAAACGTACGTTGTATCCGTAAGCCTTCGTATTAGCCGGACAATCTGGAAGATCGTGGTTCATTACTTCCAACGAACGAAAGTTGTCGTCGTGGTGAACGAGCAGATGCCATAGGATGGCTTAAGTTGGGGCCGAATGGACGTATGAGGATTCGGGGGAGGGTTTGCGATTAGATGGGAAGAACTTCCGGATGCTTTCCTCAAGAACACAACCAAAGGCCGGTATGCAAGAAGAGAGACAAGAGGAAGAACTCTTTACTAGATCGCTAGCTTCATTGATCTCAACATGGTTACAAGTTTCTCAGTACACAGATCTATCTCTATGGTCTTGCTACGTGTGACCTGCTACCCGCCCGTGAAGAAGGGCTGCCCCCTCTCCTTATATAGGGGAGAGGGTGGCTTACACTGGAAGAAACCCTAATGGCATCTTTGACTGGACAAACTACTTTACAAAGCTACTTTAATCATAGATGACACCGGAGTCCTCTTTAATCAGGGGCGCTGGCGTCCTCCGGCTTCTTTGACCGTCACCCTTCTCTTTATCGTCAGCCCTTCGTCAAAAGCCACTTTGCTTAGCTCATCTTGTCTTCTAGCTCTGGAGAGAATCTTTGACCAGTCCTGCCGACAGGCTCTCCTTTCCGGTATCTTCTTTACCGGATTCCGGTATACCCCTCTTGGGGAATCCGGCTTAGCTCCACTTAGCTAAACTCTTAACCTCAGGCTCCGGTATAAACATTAAACCGGTATTCTGATGGCACAAGCCATCCGGTTTGGCATGCCTTTGGCATACCGGGGGTCATCCCCCCAACATTAGTCCCCGAAGCTGGTATAGCCTGGAGGATTCTATCCTACAGGCCATGCCAAGTTCTCATTTTCCTCGGATACCGGTTTAAGTATTCATGTCCCGAGCCTAGTTCCGGCACCTTTACCCTTGTTCTTTTTCTTTTCTTTGCAAAGCTCGTTCCGGCATCTCTATTGTCCGGTATCATGTGTCTTTATTGCTTCCTCGGCGAAGTCGAGAATATCTCGGGCCTCGCGCCTGACAGAGACATGCGCACGCGTGACTGACGCGCCAGTGTCAGGGGTCACTTCCCTTCGACTCTCGCGCGCTCATTTAATGCACCGTAGCTGATCCCACTACCTGTTCGCAGTCCCGTGTGCGCCTCCGTGTGGCTCCGCGCTTCTTCGCGTGTACTCCCTCGCCACGTGGCGGCCCAAGGGACGAACCGTCGTGGGCCGCGAGGCGAACCGCCGCGGCCCAGCGGTTCCCTGCCCACTTTCTTTCTCTTATATAAACGCAACTGCCCGTTCCTCTTCATCTTCTTCGCACTCTCCTCCCTTGCGCACAGAGCCCCAAGCCTTTGCGCCACCGCCGTTTTCCGTTCGCCGTCGCCCGTTCAAGCTTAGGCGCCCGGTGAGCTCACGCCGCTCCCCCGTTGGATTTCGTCGTGCGGAGATCTTCCGCAGCAACCTTGTCGTGCCCGCCGCATTCGCATTTCTTTGCGAGCTTCTCCGCCTCGCCGTCGACGGTGGTCTCCGGCGGTCACGGAGTCCACTCCGCCGCCGACAAACGACTCCTTCGGCGACTCCGCCGCTTAAGGTAGGTACCAATCTTGCTTCACTTGTCCTCCGGTTGCCTTCCGGATCTTGGGCGTTTGGTGTTCTTATTTCCTCTTTTTCCTTGATTTTCTTCTTACTCGTAGATCTTCACGCGGGGTCCAAGTCCGGGATTCGTGTTTTTCGCTTCTCTTCGCAATGTCTGGCGAGGAGTCCACCTCTGCATCTTCTTCTTCCCTTTCTCTCAAGCGCCGCAGACCCTCTTCCGGCGAATCCACGGCCTCTGACCCGATGGAAACCAATTCCGGCGACCAGCAGGAATCCGGTGG
>NC_061513.1:185815828-185831257 GCF_022539505.1 Lolium rigidum | reverse complement strand
GAAACATGCAGAATAATATTAAAGGATAGCAGGATAAGTTGTTTCCGCCCATGCATAATTGTTTCGTCCCTAACTACTTAAGAATTTAAAGTCTTATTACAAACCCTCGCTGGGGCCAAAATGATGCATTGTTTTATTCCGCAGGAAGAAAGTTTTCACTCCTCCTTAGCAGGAGAAGCCTTGCCCTTTGGGTCATTTTCTTCGGCGTCCTTTGCCGGAGACGACACGTCCTCGTCACCTTCTTCCGACGAAGACGCAGCGCCGTCCTTGGGTTCCTCTTGGGGAGCATCCTTGGAGCTGGTCCAGTAAACCGGGAGCCGGATTCCGCAGGACGTGCTTCCGCGTCGAGCTTCGCTTGAAGTTCCGCTTCCGTGGCCTCGTCCGCGGGAAGCACGAACTTGTCGTAGAATTCGTCATGCCGGATCCTGCGCGCGATGCGGGTGTCGTAGCCGTTTACTGCGTCTAAAAGCGCATTGACATCCGCGTCCGAGGGAACTGCGGCGGTCACCCGGTCAAGATCAAGCTCCGGGTTGTGTGCCAAGCACATGGTCAAGGCCATCGCAGCTGCGCCTCGGGCGAGATGATGCTTGAAGATCCTTCACCAGCTCCGGCAGAACGTCCATCTTTCCAACAAGCTTGCGAACGTCGCAAGTGCGACTCCTCTTGATGGATAGGTTATAGCATATCTTGCGGGAGGCGGAGATGAGATCTTTGCAGTCATCACCTGCAAGTTGAAGAAGGTCATCCCGCGGGAACAAATTCCGGCGCTGTTCCGGATACCCAAGCGGCTCTGCATAAAAACAGTCAGTACATAAGCATGCAATTTGAGCATAAAGTAAAAAGTCGGAGCAAATATCTGGACAAGGTTTCAGTATAAGTACCCAAGATGTTCTCATTGAGCAAATCCCAGTCATCGTTCCGCGGTCTCCATATACTTCCGGAGTCCATTGAGCTCTTTTTGCTGCCTTTTGATGGTCTCGCTCGTCAACATTTTTCTTCAATATCAGCTCGCCCTTTTCCCCGATGAATTCGGAGTTTTTCTCCGCTGACCGCTTCTCGGCCTGTTCCCTCTTTAGTTCCGCCTCCTTTAGTTTCGTTTCCGGATCTTGGTACGAGGAGCGCAGGTTCTCAAGTTCGGATGAGGCTGTAGCAAGGGAAGAGGATGCGCCTATAATAAAGTAAGTTAAAAACAAGTTCAAAGTCGGAATATGACTAATGACGAATGAGACGGAAACCAACCTTGGGCATCCGCCAGTTGTTTCGACAGTTCCGCATTCTCATTTTTCAGAGTCCGGATATTTTCCGCCTGACTCAGAGTAACGCGGCGCTGCAGGGCAATGTTCTTGTGAAGCTCGTAATGCAGCGCCTGCTGTTCCTGTAAAACATAAACAGTGCAGGAGTAAAAATTCCGCCTGTAGCAATGGTTTCTTTCAAAGCATCATTGCCGGAATCTTTCCGCCATAATGCTTGGGGGCTACTCGGTCCAATTTAAAAACTTTCCCGGAAGTAATTTTTCTCTAAGCATCTAAGCGCTAACTATTATTTGAGTTTCCGCATACATGCTTGGGGGCTACCGGGGAGTACCTTTTGCTTGCGAGATGAGCTTGTCGAAGAATTGGCCGACATCCTTCTTAAAATCTTGGATCTCCGATGTCGCGGCATCGGGTTTCCCCAGGCGTTGTTCAGCATGGCGTTGAGCGGGTCTTGTTCAAGCTCCCATTTCTCCGCCTCGGACAGCTTGTTGAAAAACTTGGTAGCATACGCCTTGGGGGTGGAAGTGATGTCAGCCGGATCTCCAAAGTTCTTCGGAAAAACGACGATGTCGCCGGCGCCGTCTCCGGCCTTCTCAGAAGAAGTGACTTCAGCCTCTCCTTGGCCTTGTTCTTCCGCATCTTCTTGGGCAGGGCCTTTGGCCGCCGGATCTTCTCCACCTACCTTCTCGCTGCTAACCGGAATTATTTCCGGTGGAGCGTTTGCGGCAGGAGGGAGACGGATCAGCCCGAGGGGAGATGGCTGAGGAGTAGGATGAGAGGCACTTGGCGGAGCTGGAGTAGCAGGACCGACTGCCGGAGATTTCTTCATGTACTTAGTAATGGGCTCTTGGGCGGCGGTTCGCGTAGCGGTGGTACTCGGATTTCTGTAAACAAGTGAAAGGGGTGGAATAAGAAATAATTTCGCCAACATAAAGATGCACCATATTCGGAAACTTACGAGGCGCCGGGGATGATGGGGCGCGTGCGTTTGCCAGCTGTTTCCAGCATTTTCAGGCGAGCACGTTCCGCTTTCCTCGAGTCTAGCGGAGGTGGCTTTACGGTTCTTGACTTCTTGGCGGAGGCCTCGCCGCTAGCTCCGGCCTCCGAGCCGGAAGCTTTGGCGCGGGACGCTTCGAAGGACGAGGGGCCGCCTTGCGGGGTGCCTGTTCCTCTTCCTCCTCATCGTCATCCGGAACCTCCTCCGCCGCGTCGCCACTGACGGGGCCACGAATGATGGTGCGGAAGTTTTCCTCCGCCAAAGTGTTGAGCTAGGAGGAGCATGCATAGAAGTTAAAGTTAATATCCAAAAAACTTGTGAAGTTTGAAGCAACGAAAAGAACAGAGCTTACCTGAGGACACTGGTCGTTTGTATAAATGTCCTTGATCAGTTCCGGGACCTGTTGGCCCCTGGAAACCTTCACCAGAGTCTTGAACCTTCTCTTCAGGGAGTCGGCCGGAAGATCATGGCGGGTAACCCGGAGGAGATCGTCCGCCCCGGTATAAGCGCACATCAAGCGTGCGTTGTGGCGCATGGGCTGGATCCTCCGAGAGAACCAGCTAAGTGTGAGCTGGGATCCGGTCAGTCCATCGTGGACTAGCCAGGAGATTCTCCGCGCTGCCTTCTCCAGAATTGGGGTGTGGGCGAGCGAAGGAACGAAGCTCCAGCTCGCGAGTTCTTCCGGAGGCTTGTTGACAAGCCGGGGAGGCCTTCATGGACCTTCGGAACCGAAGCGTTCTTCTCATAGAACCATCCGGCGTTCTAGTACCGGACGGATTCGTGCGAGTCGTGGGGGAGGATACATACGGCTATGCCGGAGCATAAACGTCATGCTCCCGCAGTTCACCATTGCTTTGTCCTTGGTTTCTTTCTTCACCCGGAAGAAGAACTGCCATAGTTTGATATCTCGGTCGGATCCCAAGGTGCCCTTCGCGAGAGTTACGAAGTTGGACAGGAGGAGGTATGAGTTTGGGCAGATGTTGTGGGGCTGGAGCCCGTATGTGTTGAGGACGGAGAGAAAGAATTCCGAACAGGGAAGTGAAAGTCCGTGTTCCACCCAGGCCTTGGTCATAACGATTTCTCCGGCTTCAGGCTTGGGGACGTCGGAGTCACGAGTGAAGCTCCAGTGAGAGGAGATCATGCCCTCGTTCTGGAGCTCTCTAAGCTCCAGATCGGTAGTTGCGCAGGGCCACCATTGACCCCGCTCTCCTTCACGGATCCGGGCCTTGGATGCCTTCTTGTTTTCCGTTTCTCGTACTTTGGCTGCCATCCTAGCTTGTCCCTCGAGTTCTTCTTGAAGTTCTTTGAGGGAGGGGATCCGGCTTGGCGCGGTGCTGGAAGATGCGGAAAATGGTTGAGCTAGCCTGATGTCGGAAACATATGGTGGTAGGAATGCTATGGGATCCGGACATATTGGTTCTACTGGATTGGGATCCGGGCTACTCGGAGAGCTACCGGTACAGTGCGATGAATCAAGTGGCATGCTTCCGGCTGCGCCCATACAAATTGTTTGAGTACCCGGATCACTTAATCTATCTTCTACACTAAGTCTATCTTCTACAAGGCCGGCGCACTTACCGCTAATGGCGCGGTGGCTCGACGGAGCTCCGGTGAAGACGAGGTCGCCGAACTTGAAGAAAACTGCCCCGCGAAGGCCACGAATCGGCGGCGGGGAGAAATTCCCGTTCAACCGCAGGAATCTTGGCGCGAAGGGGAGCTTGGACAGGCGGCGCGCGGAGCTCACCGTGGCGAAGTTCGCCGGGATCGAGATCCGTTGGGCGGCGCGGCGCGAGGAGGAAGACGAAGTGGTGAGGAGAGGTGAAAGAATGGAAATTTACCGAGCCACGGGGTATTTATAGGCCACGTGCGGAGATTCGGGATTCGGATCCGACGGTTGAAACGGAACGGTCGCACCGTTGGATGGATGACACGTGTCTTAGGTCAAGTGCGGTAAAACGACGTGGAGGTAATTTGACCATGCACCCCGAAATTTCCGGCTAAAGATTGGCATTTGCGAAAATTTAGCGCGGGAAAAAAGGAGGTTGTGCGCGGGAAAAACGGAATCTCCGTTGTGATACCTAATCTGAAGACGAAGGAATTCCGAGTGAATGAACCCGGAATCAATTAGAAGTTTTTTGAAGCTCTTCAAGATTCTCTTCGGATCCGAGCTGATGAGGTCGGAGGAATGATGAATCTCGGAGAACTTCGGGGGCTACTATTGTGGGTATACTTTATGGGTATATCAACGGCATGGCCTAGATCCGGCAAGCCCGGGTGGCCCATAGATGGTGGTGAGGCATGTGGCCCATCGGGCGGCCCGGTTGCTTGTAGATCCTGAAGGATGAAGTCCAGCCCGAGGAACAGAAGCCGGATCTCAACCGACCTACGAAGGAGGCCGGATCCGTGACAGCCCATGAAGTATCCGGATCCAAGCACGTACCTGGAGGAAGGCGGATCCTTGACGTACACGGCAAGACATTGTACCGTAGTTAGGCAACTTGTATTCCGGCTAGGACTCTCCATGTAAACCCTAGATCCGTGCGCCTTTATAAGCCGGATCCTCGGGAGCCCTAGAGGCACAACCACAACTCATTGTAACAACGCGAAAGCGCCCGGATAATTCCGGACAAGCAGCAGTAGGCCCTCGTCATCGTGCGGGTGTTCCGAAGGCTGGGTAACTCGCGTACCACCGTCCCGTGTGCACTCCGCCCTATGGCCCCTACTTCTTCTCCCCCTCGTGAGGATCCCTCCTCCGAGGTACCGTCGATTAGGCAACGACATGTAGCAACCTCTCCTTATCTTATTTTTGAGTTTTGTTGTGCCAAGTAAAGTCTTTGGTAGTAAAGTAAATACTAGATTTGGATTACTGCGCAGAAACAGATTTCTTTGCTGTCACGAATCTGGGTCTAATTCTCTGTAGGTAACTCAGAAAATTAAGCCAATTTACGTGAGTGATCCTCAGATATGTACGCAACTTTCATTCAATATGGGCATTTTCATTTGAGCAAGTCTGGTGCCCTAATAAAATCCATCTTTACGGACTGTTCTGTTTTGACAGATTCTGCCTTTTATTTCGCATTGCCTCTTTTGCTATGTTGGATGAATTTCTTTGATCCATTAATGTACAAGTAGCTTTATGCAATGTCCAGAAGTGTTAAGAATGATTGTGTCACCTCTGAACATGTTAATTTTTATTGTGCACTAACCCTCTAATGAGTTGTTTCGAGTTTGGTGTGGAGGAAGTTTTCAAGGGTCAAGAGAGGAGGATGATATACTATGATCAAGGAGAGTGAAAGCTCTAAGCTTGGGGATGCCCCGGTGGTTCATCCCTGCATATTTCAAGAAGCCTCAAGCATCTAAGCTTGGGGATGCCCAAGGCATCCCCTTCTTCATCGACAACATTATCAGGTTCCTCCCCTGAAACTATATTTTTATTCGTCCACATCTTATGTGCTTTGCTTGGAGCGTCGGTTTGTTTTTGTTTTTGTTTTTGTTTGAATAAATGCTTGTGTGGGAGAGAGACACGCTCCGCTGTAGCATATGGACAAGTATGTCCTTAGGCTCTACTCATAGTATTCATGGCGAAGTTTCTTCTTCGTTAAATTGTTATATGGTTGGAATTGGAAAATGCTACATGTAGTAACTCTAAAATGTCTTGGATAATTTGATACTTGGCAATTGTGGTGCTCATGTTTAAGCTCTTGCATCATATACTTTGCACCCATTAATGAAGAAACACCTAGAGCTTGCTAATTTGGTTTGCATATTTGGTCTCTCTAAAAGTCTAGATAATTTCTAGTATTGAGTTTTGAACAACAAGGGAGACAGTGTAGAGTCTTATAATGTTTACAATATGTCTTCTATGTGAGTTTTGCTGCACCGTTCATCCTTGTGTTTGTTTCAAATAACCTTGCTAGCCTAAACCTTGTATCGAGAGGGAATACTTCTCATGCATCCAAAATCCTTGAGCCAACCACTATGCCATTTGTGTCCACCATACCTACCTACTACATGGTATTTATCCGCCATTCCAAAGTAAATTGCTTGAGTGCTACCTTTAAAATTCCATCATTCACCTTTGCAATATATAGCTCATGGGACAAATAGCTTAAAAACTATTGTGGTATTGAATATGTACTTATGCACTTTATCTCTTATTAAGTTGCTTGTTGTGCGATAACCATGCTTCTGGGGACGCCATCAACTATTCTTTGTTGAATATCATGTGAGTTGCTATGCATGTCCCTCTTGTCTGAAGTAAGAGAGATCTACCACCTTTATGGTTGGAGCATACATTTTGTTAGAGAAGAACATTGGGCCGCTAACTAAAGCCATGATTCATGGTGGAAGTTTCAGTTTTGGACATATATCCTCAATCTCATATGAGAATAATAATTGTTGCCACATGCTTATGCATTAAAGAGGAGTCCATTATCCGTTGTCCATGTTGTCCCGGTATGGATGTCTAAGTTGAGAATAATCAAAAGCGAGAAATCCAAAATGCGAGCTTTCTCCTTAGACCTTTGTACGAGCGGCATGGAGGTACCCCATTGTGACACTTGGTTAAAACATGTGTATTGCAATGATCCGGTAGTCCAAGCTAATTAGGACAAGGTGCGGGCACTATTAGTATACTATGCATGAGGCTTGCAACTTGTAAGATATAATTTTCATAACTCATATGCTTTATTACTACCGTTGACAAAATTGTTTCATGTTTTCAAAATAAAAGCTCTAGCACAAATATAGCAATCGATGCTTTCCTCTTTGAAGGACCATTCTTTTTACTTTTATGTTGAGTCAGTTCACCTATTTCTCTCCATCTCAAGAAGCAAACACTTGTGTGAAGCTGTGCATTGATTCCTACATACTTGCATATTGCACTTGTTATATTACTCTATATTGACAATTATCCATGAGATATACATGTTACAAGTTGAAAGCAACCGCTGAAACTTAATCTTCCTTTGTGTTGCTTCAATACCTTTACTTTGAGTTATTGCTTTATGAGTTAACTCTTATGCAAGACTTATTGATGCTTGTCTTGAAGTACTATTCATGAAAAGTCTTTGCTTTATGATTCACCTGTTTACTCATGTCATTACCATTGTTTTGATCGCTGCATTCATTACATATATTTACAAATAGTATGATCAAGGTTATGTTGGCATGTCACTTCAGAAATTATCTTTGTTTATCGTTTACCTGCTCGGGACGAGCAGGAACTAAGCTTGGGGATGCTGATACGTCTTCGACGTATCGATAATTTCTTGTGTTCCATGCCACATTATTGATGATATCTACATGTTTTATGCACACTTTATGTCATATTCGTGCATTTTCTGGAACTAACCTATTGACGAGATGCCGAAGGGCCGGTTCTCGTTTTCACGCTGTTTTGGTTCCGAAATCCTAGTAAGGAAATATTCTCGGAATCGGACGAAATCAAGACCCAGCATCCTATTTTTCCACGAAGCTTCCAGAACACCCGGGAAGGACCAGAGGGGGGCCACAGGCCCACCAGACCATAGGCCGGCGCGGCCTGGGTGTGGCCCGCGCCACCCTATGGTGCCGCCGCCTCGTTGACCCTCTGACGCCGCCTCTTCGCCTATAAGAAGCCCCTGGACCTAAAACCTCGAGACGAAAAAGCCACGGTACGAGAAACCTTCCAGAGCCGCCGCCATCGCGAAGCCAAGATCTGGGGGACGGAGTCTCGCGTTCCGGCACCCTGCCGGAGCGGGGAAGTGCCCCCGGAAGGCTCCTCCATCGACACCACCGCCATCTCCATCAACGCTGCTATCTCCCATGAGGAGGGAGTAGTTCTCCATCGAGGCTCGGGGCTGTACCGGTAGCTATGTGGTTCATCTCTCTCCTATGTGCTTCAATACAATAGTCTCATGAGCTGCCTTACATGATTGAGATTCATATGATGATGCTTGTAATCTAGATGTCGTTATGCTAGTTAAGTGAATTTTACTTATGTGATCTCCGGGAGACTCCTTGTCCCACGTGTGTAAAGGTGACGAGTGTGTGCACCGTGTGGGTCTCTTAGGCTATATTTCACAGAATACTTATTCCTTCGTTGAATGGCGTAGTGAAGTGCTTATTTATATCTCTTTATGATTGCAATGTGTTTTGTATCACAATTTATCTATGTGCTACTCTAGTGATGTTATTAAAGTAGTTTTATTCCTCCCCGCACGGTGTAATGGTGACGAGTGTGTGCATCCGTGTTAGTACTTGGCGTATGCTATGATCATGATCTCTTGTAGATTGTGAAGTTAACTATTGCTATGATAGTATTGATGTGATCTATTCCTCCTACATAGTGTGAAGGTGACGAGTGTGCATGCTTTGTGTTAGTACTTGGTTTAGTCGTGTTGATCTTTCATGCACTCTAAGGTTATTAAATATGAACATTGAATTGTGGAGCTTGTTAACTCCGGCATTGAGGGTTCGTGTAATCCTACGCAATGTGTTCATCATCCAACAAGAGTGTAGAGTATGCATTTATCTATTCTGTTATGTGATCAAAGTTGAGAGTGTCCACTAGTGAAAGTCTAATCCCTAGGCCTTGTTCCTAAATATCGCTATCGCTGCTTGTTTCTTGTTTTTCTGCGTTACTATCTGCTACCATATTACCACCATCAACTACACGCCGGCAAGCTATTTTACTGGCGCCATTACTACTTGCTCATATTCATTCATACCACCCGTATTTCACTATCTCTTCGCCGAACTAGTGCACCTATTAGGTGTGTTGGGGACACAAGAGACTTCTTGCTTTGTGGTTGCAGGGTTGCATGAGAGGGATATCTTTGACCTCTTCCTCCCTGAGTTCGATAAACCTTGGGTGACCCACTTAAGGGAAAGTTGCTGCTGTTCTACAAATCTCTGCTCTTGGAGGCCCAACACTGTCTACAAGAATAGAAGCTCCCGTAGACATCAGTCGTGCTGGCCATCTCCGGTGGCTCCCCGCTGCTGGCTGCGGCGGCCATCTCCGGCGCCGCCCCGCTGCTGGCCGTGCCGGCCATCTCCGGCGCTGCCTGCCTCTGCCACGGGCGGCCAGCCTGAGATCCCGATCCATCCATCGTGGTCCGGCTAGGCCCTCCTCTGTTCGGCCAGCTGCTGGCCACGAGCGGCTCTCCCGTGTGCTTCCACGAAAAGCTGGATCTGGCCCGATCCAGATCTGAGTAAAAAAAAATGGCGTCGTCTTCGTCCGGTTATGTCAGTATTCCTCGGTGCCCAGTGATCTTTGATGGTACCAACTATGGAGAGTTTGCTGCCTTTATGCGCATTCACATGCGCGGTCTTCGGCTGTGGGGTGTTCTTACGGCGAGGTCACCTGTCCGCCGCCCCCACTGCTCCGAGTGCCTCCTACTCCGCCGTCCGTGCCACATGCCCTTGCCGAGGATGCTACTCGGGCGATCGGGATGCAGCCAAGTCTGCCGAGGCTACTGCTGATGAGGCATATGAGGAGCAGGTACTTTCTTATTCAGAGGCTCTTGGCTCTTACCGTGACAGTTTGGCTACCTTTACTCAGTGGTGTGATGAGGATGCCAGGGCTGTGATATGTCTCCGACGTATCGATAATTTCTTATGTTCCATGCCACATTATTGATGATATCTACATGTTTTATGCATACTTTATGTCATATTTATGCGTTTTCCGGAACTAACCTATTGACGAGATGCCGAAGGGCCGCTTCTCGTTTTACGCTGTTTTTGGTTTCAGAAATCCTAGTAACGAAATATTCTCGGAATTGGACGAAATCAACGCCCGGGTTCCTATTTTGCCCGGAAGCATCCGGAACACCCGAGAGCCGCGCGAGGGGGCCACGGGGCCCCGGATGATAGGGTGGCGCGGCCCACCCCCGGCCGCGCGGCCCTATGGTGTCGTCGCCCCTTCGACCTTCCGACGCCGCCTCTTCGCCTATATAAAGGTCCCGGACCTAAAACCTCGATACGAAAAAGCCACGGTACGAGAAACCTTCCGGAGCCGCCGCCATCGCGAAGCCAAGATCCGGGGGACAGGAGTCTCCGTTCCGGCACGCCGCCGGGACGGGGAAGTGCCCCCGGAAGGCTCCTCCATCAACACCACCGCCATCTCCATCAACGCTGCTGTCTCCCATGAGGACGGAGTAGTTCTCCATCGAGGCTCGGGGCTGTACCGGTAGATATGTGGTTCATCTCTCTCCTATGTGCTTCAATACAATAATCTCATGAGCTGCCCTACATGATTGAGATTCATATGATGATGCTTGTAATCTAGATGTCATTATGCTAGTCAAGTGGGTTTTACTTATGTGATCTCCGGAGACTCCTTGTCCCACGTGTGTAAAGGTGACAGTGTGTGCACCGTGTGGGTCTCTTAGGCTATATTTCACGGAATACTTATTCGCCGTTATGAATGGCATAGTGAAGTGCTTATTTATATCCCTTTATGATTGCAATGTGTTTTGTATCACAATTTATCCGTGTGCTACTCTAGTGATGTTATTAAAGTAGTTTATTCCTCCTGCACGGTGTAATGGTGACGAGTGTGTGCATCTCGTGTTAGTACTTGGCGTAGGCTATGATTATGATCTCTTGTAGATTATGAAGTTAACTATTGCTATGATGGTATTGATGTGATCTATTCCTCCTACATAGTGTGAAGGTGACAGGTGTGCATGCTATGTTAGTACTTGGTTTAGTCGTGTTGATCTTTCATGCACTCTAAGGTTATTTAAATATGAATATTGAATATTGTGGAGCTTGTTAACTCCGGCATTGAGGGTTCGTGTAATCCTACGCAATTAGTGGTGTTCATCATCCAACAAGAGAGTGTAGAGTATGCATTTATCTATTCTGTTATGTGATCAAAGTTGAGAGTGTCCACTAGTGAAAGTCTGATCCCTAGGCCTTGTTCCTAAATACTGCTATCGCTGCTTGTTTACTTGTTTTCTTGCGTTACTACTCGCTGCGTTACTACTCGCTCATATTTATTCATACCACATGTATTTCACTATCTCTTCGCCGAACTAGTGCACCTATTAGGTGTGTTGGGGACACAAGAGACTTCTTGCTTTGTGGTTGCGGGGTTGCATGAGAGGGATATCTTTGACCTCTTCCTCCCCGAGTTCGATAAACCTTGGGTGATTCACTTAAGGAAACTTGCTCGTTGTTCTACAAACCTCTCGCTCTTGGAGGCCCAACACCGTCTACAAGAATAGAAGCTCCCGTAGACATCAGTGCTGTCGTTGTTCTTTCTCGAGTGTTCAGCCACGGCTTGCTTCGAGTTTATGGGCCTCGCCACTCGTTGCCGAGATGTGGTCTCACCTTCGTCAGCGCTATCAGCCTTCTGGGGATTCTCTGTACTTATCTGTGTTGCGTCAGGAGCATGATCTTCAGTAGGGTGACTCCACTGTTGATGAGTTTTACACCGAGAGTGCGGCGATCTGGCGCCAGCTTGACTCACTTCGCAGTGCTGTATGTGGTACTTGCCAGTGTTGCCGGACAGTACGTTCAGATATGGACTTCCAGAGGATCCATGAGTTCCTGTCTCGACTTCGCCCAGAGTTTGAGCCTCGTCGTGCTCAGTTGTTTGCTCGAGGCCGTGTTCCTATCTCGGAGGTGCCGACCGAGCTTCGTGCTGAGGAGACTCGTCTACGTGGTGCTGGCCTCGCTTGGGACACCTTCTCGTTCTTGCTGCTCGAGGTCCCCCTGCTCTCGTCCCGCCGCTTCTTCCTACACCGGTGCACTGCTGCTCGTTTCCGGAGGAGCCCGCTCTTCTCGCGGTGGGGGTCGCTCTCGCCCTCCTCGGTTCGCACTCACCGTCGGAGGCCCGGTCACCTTGAGTCCGGCCGCTACCGGAAGCGGCGGGGTGTGCCTCCTCGTGCTCCACCCTCGGCGCCTGTCACCACCGGCTTCACCGAGCAGGATATAGTGAGACTTCGGCGTCTCCTTGCCTCCTCCGGCTCCGCTCGACAGTGCTCGCTACCTCCGCGGTCGTTTCCTCTCCACGGTCGAGTACATCTTCGTGGGTTCCGGATTCCGGAGCTTCTTTTCACATGTCTCTCGATTCTTCCTCTCTTTCTTCTCTTCGACCTCTTCCTCTTCCTCATTCTTGTTCTTACTCGCCGATGGTACTTCTCTCCCCTGTTGCTAGTCGTGGCACTCTTTCTACTTCCTCCTTTTCTCGTTCTCGATGTTTCTCATGTTCCCCGTCTTACCATGAATTTGTTTTCCGCTGCTCAACTCACTGATTCTGGTTGTCGGGTCATTCTTGATGTTGATTCTTGTTCTGTTCAGGACACTCACACTCGGGCCCTGGTTGGGGCTGGCCCTCGGTGCCGTGACTCCCAGGGACTTTGGGAGCTTGACTGGCTTCATGTTCCTTCTTCCCACACTTCATCGACCGCTCCATGCGTGCTTGCTGCTTCCACCACCGCCTCCTTTCAGCAGTGGCACCATCGCCTTGGTCATCTATGTGGTTCTCGCTTGTCATCTTTACTTCGTCGAGGTCTTCTGGGGCCTGTCTCAGGAGATGTCTCGCTTCAGGTTTGTCAGGGGTGTAGGCTTGGTAAACAGAATCAGTTACCTTATCCTACTAGTGCGTCCGTATCTCGGCGTCCGTTTGATTTGGTCCATTCGATGTATGGGGTCCGGCTCCTTTTGCTTCCAAGGGGGCCACCGCTACTATGTTCTTTTTATCGATGATTTCTCTTGCCACACTTGGATTTATTTTATGACTTCTCGCAGCGAGGTTCTCTCGATATATAAGCGTTTTGCTGCCATGGTCCATACTCAGTTTTCCTCACCTATACGTGTCTTTCGGGCTGATTCTGCCGGTGAGTATATCTCCCAGCTGTTGCGTGGTTTTCTTCGCTGAGCAGGGTACTCTTGCCCAGCTTTTCCTGCCTCGGCGCCCATGCCCAAAATGGCGTGGGCTGAGCGCAAGCATCGCCACCTGCTTGAGACGGCACGTGCGATGATGATCGCTGCCTCTCTTCCTCCTCACTTCTGGGCTGAGGCTGTGTCTATTTCCACCTATCTCATCAACCTTCAGCCCTCCACAACCTTGCAGGGTGGTATTCCTCTTGAGCGTCTCACTGGTCACACTCCTGATTACTCGACCCTTCGTCTTTTTGGTTGCGTTTGCTATGTTCTTCTTGCCCCACGCGAACGCACCAAGCTGAGTGCTCAATCGGTTGAGTGTGTCTTCCTTGGCTATAGCCCTGAGCACAAAGAATATAAGTGTTGGGATCCTATTGGTCGTCGGATGCGCATATCTCGGGATGTTACCTTTGATGAGTCCCGTCCTTTCTACCCGCGTCCCTCCTCCTCTTCCTTCTCGGTGGATGATTGATGTCTACGGGAGCTTCTATTCTTGTAGACAGTGTTGGGCCTCCAAGAGCAGAGGTTTGTAGAACAGCAGCAAGTTTCCCTTAAGTGGATCACCCAAGGTTTATCGAACTCAGGGAGGAAGAGGTCAAAGATATCCCTCTCATGCAACCACCGCAACCACAAAGCAAGAAGTCTCTTGTGTCCCCAACACACCTAATAGGTGCACTAGTTCGGCGAAGAGATAGTGAAATACAGGTGGTATGAATGAATATGAGCAGTGAGTAACGGCGCCGTGAAAATAGCTTGCTGGCGTGTAGTTGATGGTGGTAATATGGTAGCAGTAGTAACGCAGATAAAACGATAAACAAGCAGCGATAGCAGTATTTAGGAACAAGGCCTAGGGATTAGACTTTCACTAGTGGACACTCTCAACTTTGATCACATAACAAAATAGATAGATGCATACTCTACACTCTTTTGTTGGATGATGAACACCATTGCGTAGGATTACACGAACCCTCAATGCCGGAGTTAACAAGCTCCACAATTCAATGTTCATATTTAAATAACCTTAGAGTGCATGAAAGATCAACACGACTAAACCAAGTACTAACACAGCATGCACTACTTGTCACCTTCACACTATGTAGGAGGAATAGATCACATCAATACTATCATAGCAATAGTTAACTTCACAATCTACAAGAGATCATGATCATAGCATACGCCAAGTACTAACACGGATGCACACACTTGTCACCATTACACCGTGCGGGAGGAATAAAACTACTTTAATAACATCACTAGAGTAGCACATAGATGAATTGTGATACAAAACACATTGCAATCATAAAGAGATATAAATAAGCACTTCACTACGCCATTCATAACAGGTGAATAAGTATTACGTGAAATATAGCCTAAGAGACCCACACGGTGCACACCTTGTCACCTTTACACACGTGGGACAAGGAGTCTCCGGAGATCACATAAGTAAAACCCACTTGACTAGCATAATGACATCTAGATTACAAGCATCATCATATGAATCTCAATCATGTAAGGCAGCTCATGAGATTATTGTATTGAAGCACATAGGAGAGAGATGAACCTCATAGCTACCGGTACAGCCCGAGCCTCGATGGAGAACTACTCCCTCCTCATGGGAGACAGCGAGCGTTGATGAAGATGGCGGTGGTGTCGATGGAGGAGCCTTCGGGGGCACTTCCCCGTCCCGGCGGCGTGCTGGAACGGAGACTCCTCGTCCCCAGATCTTGGCTTCGCGATGGCGGCGGCTCTGGAAGGTTTCTCGTACCGTGGCTTTTTCGTATCGTGTTTTAGGTCTGGGACCTTTATATAGGCGAAGAGGCGGCGTCGGAGGGTCAACGAGGTGGCGACACCATAGGGTGGCGCGGGCCACACCCAGGCCGCGCCGGCCTATGGTCCCGTGGGCCTGTGCCCCCTCTCTGGCGGTTCTCGGGTGTTCTGGATGCTTCCGGGCAAAATAGGATCTCTGGGTCTTGATTTCGTCCGATTCCGAGAATATTTCCTTACTAGGATTTCGGAACCAAAAGCAGCAGAAAACAGAGGCGGCCCTTCGGCATCTCGTCAATAGGTTAGTTCCGGAAAACGCATAAATATGACATAAAGTATGCATAAAACATGTAGATATCATCAATAATGTGGCATGGAACATAAGAAATTATCGATACGTCGGAGGCGTATCAGCATCCCCAAGCTTAGTTTCGCTCGTCCGGCGGTGTAAACGATAACAAAGATAATTTGCGGAGTGACATGCCATCATAAACTTGATCATATTGTAAACATATGTAATGAATGCAGCGATCAAAA
>NC_061513.1:185792891-185815728 GCF_022539505.1 Lolium rigidum | reverse complement strand
GCGTATGGTGCGAGCAATCCACTATATGAACACAAGTATCTTTACAGGGTGCCGCCATCGGCCTAGCTATGTTGTCCATCTCTATGTTTATTTCTTGGCCTCTCTATTTCGGGTGCCCTGGCTAGCTTTATATATGCAACCAGCCTAGGGTTTTACAAGAGTCCTAGTCGACTACTTCTTCGGGTTGCCTTGTTGGGCCTTCTCCATATTGGGCCGAGCCGATCCAGGTATACCAATAATGGGTACCCGAAGGGTATGCCCATGTCACCGGCGGCGGCGACGTGACTAATATGACCAGAACTCGAAACTCTAAAGGAACTAGACACTAAGACCAGCAACTCGACACGAAGATGCAGACACAAATTCAACTATGCAAAACTGAAAAGACAATGCAAGGCGTGGCAGGGGGTTTATGGGACGAGATGATCTAAACCCTAACTGTATTTTTGGCTTTTTCGTGGTTTATGGGTATGATGGCAGATGCAATCTACACTAGGAAAACAGTAAAATCTCACCGAGCAACCTGAAATCTGATACCACTTGATAGGGTAAAGGTGGCCGATCTTTCGATGAGAGTAAGATAGCGTCGATTTGTTGGTGGAGTTCGTGCTTGACGATCCGACTACACGTGCAAAGCTCGTGCGCCAATGCAATCGCTAGGACAATCTCCGGGAGTTACTGATCTTGCGGATGCACGATCAGCCTGACCAGCGAGGGTCTTAATTCCTACCTGAAATCGAGAACAAGTAAGAACTAATATTGCAATCAGAATATTGCGGATATAGATGAAAGCTTTAATGATAAAGGTGGGATTCCGAATAGTCGTTCTTGTTCTGGGCGTTGGCCTCAAAAGAAGTACACGAGAGTTGCAGCAATGGCTAACTTTTAGTCTAATCAAAATCCGAGTCTAAACGTGACGGCTATGGGGGTATTTAAAGGAGGAAAAGGTGGGGTTTCGACCAGCCATACGTATGGTGGCCGAACCAAACCCTAGAAGGCCTTTCCCCTTCAATACGGACTCTAAAAAGTGGCTGACTTAATTCCGGCGAAAATGACATGGGCCTGGCCCAAAACTAAAGGTGACGCAGCACCATATTATGCTATGGACGAAATTATGAAGTAGAGAACTCTATATTTCGTCCATGTCTTCATCTCTTCTTATGGTGGCTTCAAAGTTCTGAAATCTCCACTTGTGGCGTCATCTTCAATCCTCAAGTGCTTGCTGCCATCTCCTCCATGTGTGATCATGCTCCAATGATTGTCCCCTCATCCATGCTAGGTCCATCATTCCTAAGAGTAACAAACATATATGATTTAGGCAGCATCATATTCTCATGTATATGAGGAACAGTTCCAAGAAACGAAAGTACCTGATAGTTAAGTTGTTTGGCACGAGCTCGAGTGATTGGTCCTAGTATTTGTGTGGCTGTAGGTACAGCGGCTGTATCAATAGATGGGATGTCCTCATCACTCCACCACTTCATGGGAGAACTGTCATGGACTACAACAAGGACGCCCGCACCACGACGAACATCCCTAAGGATACAAGGAAACTATTCAAGAACATGTACTTCACCAAGCTACAAAGATCAACGACTACATCATCAAAAAACAATATTCCAAGTACTTGGTGAGCGAAACGTTCACCATCTCGGACCTCTCACCACATCATGGAGATGAGGAGAAACAAGAGTCGAGGACGACTCTTCCCCAAGGGGGGGAGCTGATGTAGCCCCGCCTATCGTCGACGCTACACCATGGCCAAAGAGTCCCCCAAGTGGACCGACAAGCCCTCCCCGTAGGCCAAGGGCACGAGCTCGGGCCAAAACCATGCATGATAAGGTGACTTCACTCCTTTATACACTTGACCTCGACACAACCTTGGACGGATTGCTACCTCATGCCCATATCTTTATGTCATTAGGTCTCAATCTCGTCAAGGGCCGGAGAGGAGTAACTTCCATGGTACAAGGAGCTAAGGAAGGGAAGAGGAGCCTTCACCAAAGTGCAAGGAAGAAGAAGGAAGAGAGAAGACGGAGAAGGGACGAAGAGGAGAAGAAGAGGCAAGAGGAGGAGGCCAGCCGGCCCCAGGGCCAGTCAACCGGGCCCCAGGCCGGCCCACCCGGCCCCAGGACCGGTCTAACCGGCCTCCCGACCGGCCTGGCCGGTTTGGACCGGATTCTCGACCTGTGCCAACCGGAAGCAGTCCCGGGGCTCCGAGGGCTCCGCCCGGTCACCGTCCGGCCCAGAATCCGGTTTGGACCGGATGGCCCGGTCCCAGACCCGGTCCAACCGGCCCTGTGACCGGATTTCACGGGTTTGACCCCACCAACTTGTACATGTTCGACCCGAGTTGCCTTGTACCTCTATATAAGCACCCAGGTCGCCCCCTTTACTCTTTAGACAGGATTTAGGCTTAAACATGAATTTGAGCTTTGTCTCCCTAGGGTTTCATCCCCTTTGT
Organism: Lolium rigidum; assembly: GCF_022539505.1. Taxonomy (NCBI): domain Eukaryota; kingdom Viridiplantae; phylum Streptophyta; class Magnoliopsida; order Poales; family Poaceae; genus Lolium; species Lolium rigidum. Next base: position 185,813,264 of record NC_061513.1, on the reverse strand, counting down.
ATCAAGGCAACCCTTGTTGGATGATTGGATTTGGTGTGTGAGATTCTAGTGCTTCCCACTCTCTCTCCCACTCCTAGATTCATCTCCCTCACCGATCTCTCACCTCGGAATTCTACCGCGCGTCTCTTCCGGGTTGATTCTATTTGCGTGGTCCATCGAGCCACGAGGGTAAGTATCGATTGTATCGGGTTGTGTTGCGTGTGTTCTTCGTGTTCTTCGCGTTCTTCACCTTCTCCCTCTTTTCCCCCTTTTGGATTTTTGGTCAATCGCGAGATCGGGCCACAAACTAGGTCTTAGACCTCATCAGTGTATGCAGCGGAGGGAATCGATGATATGGGGAAGATAACTTGTATGACGCCGACGAAGTCTCTCGATTGATTCCTGTAGCCAATGCAACAGATCTCAACCCTGCAAGATATTCGCAACTCCACGCACTTGCACACGTAGCCGCCGGCCACGAAGCGGTAGATTGTAATCTTCTAATCCCCAATGGAACAGCAGATCACACAAACTTTCAGTAGCATAAAACTCTAGATCGCAACGAATTGGAGAGTTGGAATTCAATAGTTTTGCATAGAAAACAACTAAGAACTAGGGTTTATCTTAAACATGGTCTAAAGCTTCTTTGGGGGCGTCCTGGGCACTTATATAGGGGTTCAGGACGTCCTCAGGTCGAAAAGATACAAAAATAACTGACCCAGAATAGATCTGGTCGAGACAGACTCGGACTCGGCCGGTCTGGGGGCCGGTCGACCTGGCCTTGGACCGGGCAGGCCGGTTCAAACCGGGCCTGGCGCCGGGTGCTGACCGGGCGCGGGAAGTGCTCTGTAGTAACCTGTCCGGTTGCCATCAGCGTGTCGTCCGGTTGGCGCCGGATGGGATCCGGCGTGTGGTCAGGTTGGACCGGGCCAGTGACCGGGCGCGCCGGCTTGGCGGCCGGTCTGACCGGATGCTGGGCCAGCCTGGACTTCTTCTTCCTCTCTCGCGCATGCCTCCCGCTCCTCCCTCGCGCGTCCATGGAATATCTTCATGACCAGCTCCTTTTCCAGCTTCACATCCATCTTCATGTCCAGCTGCTCCTCTCCTCCTCGTGCGATGCTTGCTCCCTCTTCATACCTGATCATACATAAGTAATAACACTTAGGCAGTATAAAGTTCTCATCAATCAAAGTATCGTTTACAAACAAGTTCACCTGTTGTTTAAGTAGCTTCGCACGAGCCCTTGTAATAGGTCCAATCCTGACTTCATTGGACTTGAGCTTCACGGCAGGATCATCTTCAAGCGGCAATGACGGAGGTAGTAGTGAGGTAGGGATGTCCTCATCATCTCCCCCCCTTCAAAAGGCGTCGACCTCGACGCTCCAAGGTCTTCTCCGTCATATGCTGTCAAATCAGCAACATTGAAAGAATTATTGACACCAAACTCATCAAGTGTAAGATCTATCGAGTATGCATTATCATTGATCTTGGCAAGCAATTTGTAAGGACCAGCACCACGAGGAAGCCACTTGGACTTCCGCAGCTTCGGGAACCTATCCTTGCGAAAATGTACCTAGACCATATCACCAGGCTTGAACAATATCTCCTTGCGCTTCTTGTTCATCCTTGCAGCATTGCTCTTGCCTTTCTTCTCAATCAACTCTTTAGTCTTCACATGAATCTTTCTCACAAAATCTGCCCTCTTTAATGCCTCCATATTGACTCTCTCATGTATGGGCAAAGCCAACAAGTCAAGTGGAGTAATGGGTTTGAAACCATACACCACCTCAAAGGGACACATCTCTGTGGTAGAATGTACCGCCCTGTTGTAGGCAAACTCCACATGCGGCAAACACTCTTCCTAATCCTTCAGGTTCTTCTTGATCATGGATCTCAACAGTTGTGACAATGTTCTATTCAACACTTTAGTTTGACCATCAGTTTGGGGATGACAAGTAGTGCTGAAAAGCAGCTTCTTCCCTAGCTTTCTCCAAAGCGTCTTCCAGAAGTAGCTCATAAACTTCACGTCACGATCAGAAACAATAGTCTTTGGGACTCCATGTAGACGTACAATCTCCCTGAAAAACAGGTTAGCAATATGCGACACATCGTCGCTTTTGTGGCAGACAATAAAGTGTGACATCTTGGAAAATCTATCCACTACCACAAATATAGAATCATGGCCTCTTTTAGTACACGGCAAACCCAACACAAAATCCATACTAATATCCTCCCATGGTGTAGTAGGTGCCGGTAAAGGAGTATACAAACCGTGAGGCTTCAGCTTGGACTTGGACTTGTTGCAAGTAATGCATCTCTTCACATACCTTGATGTGGACATTAATACCCCGGATACGACCAGATCTAGCACGCACGAATATATCTATCAGGTGATTTCTAGTACTAATATTTTCAGATATTATTTTATAATTAAAGATATCGGTACAACATCTCCTTTTATTATATGCAGAATCAGCTACTTATACCAGCCACGTGTTAAGATGAGGAACAAGTATCTATTTGCTCAAAGAGCCATGTATGCAATAATGGGAGGTCAAGTAGCTCTACGTGATACGGGGCGACCTTCGGTCTTCACCGCATCATGTGCTTCATCGCCAAGACGGCACGCAAAGGTGAATCTTCTCCTTTACGCGTGCCTCGAATCACCTATTTGGGACGATATACTACTTCATACTCCGTCACATCTCGATGATAGGAACTCGACGACAAGTACGGAGGGAAGGGAGGATGCCATGGAGACCCGAGGACGCAAGGCCGATATCATGGAGGCATGGAAGAGAAGACGGAAGAAGGAGATGCGTCTAGGAAGGCCGGCACTACCGCCACGGAATGGCCGAGCACCGCCACCTGCTCGACGCCGGAGGAAGACGGCACTGTCGCCATGCCTACGCCGACACCGCCGTCCCCACTACGAAGCTCATAATATAAACCATCCCACTATGCTCTTTTTATGCCTAAACTACCCCTCCTTAGTGGCTCCCTATATATAGGCTCCCACCTCCCCCTTTATTAGGTAAGACATAACTTGAGTGAGAACTTGGCTTATGCCTCCACCATCCCTTTGGGATTAGGGAAACCCCCTCCTCTCTTAGACACAAATCTATGAGTTGTATCAAGGCACTCCTTATATGATTTATCTTTCGCACTTGTGATTCTACCGCGGTCTCTCACTCGTGTGACTCCATAGATCGTATATCGGTCTTTCTCTCGGGGATTCTACCTCGTGTCTCTCCTTGAGGGATTCTATCGGGATAGTGGTTCGGGCTATCGGGAGTAAACCGAATTGTATCGGGTTGTGTTGCGTGCGTTCGCGTGTGTTCATCGTGTTCTTCGCCGTGTTCTTCGTGTTCTTCCTCTCCCCCGCCTTTCCCTCGGTCAATTCGTGAGATCGGGCAACACACGTGGCCTTAGGCCTCATCATATGGTACCAGAGCAAAGGTTGCCACGAATTTGACCCCCAAATCTCTCCAATTTCGCCCAAAAAATTTCCCAAAAATTGCCCAAAAAAAAATAGCTCGAAATTTGATCTGCGAATTTGTTGCGTTTTTTGTGGTTTTGGTCCACAGATCTGGTGTTACTAGTGCTGATCTATCAATCCCCCAATTTTCGTGCTCTAATTTCTTGTATTCCGCTCAGATCAAACGAATTTTTGGCCAGTTTCAGTGTGCTTGCCGTGGCTGTTCATCGTTCTGGTTCACCTTGCTGCTCCCGCGCGTACAGCATCTCCTCAGGCCGGCCAACCTCGCCACAACGCGCCGCCTGCGCCTCTCCAAGCTCGATTGCACGCGCCGCCGCCACCAGCTGCTCCTCCGCATCGCTCGCCCCAGGCTCCCGCTCCCAGGCTTGCGCCCTCCGCACCTCGTGCCCCGCGCAGCACCGGCTCGAGCCGCTCGAGCAGGCCGGCCGACCACGCGCGCCCGTGCCACTCCACCTTGCTGCTGCTGCGCACGCACCAGCCGCCGCTCGCTGCAGCCCTCCACGGCCAAGACCAGGCCGCCCTACTGCTCAACGCCTCCTCCGCATCGCTACAGCCCGCAGCACCTTGATTCACCACGCGCCTGGCCGGTCAACCGGACCCAAACCGGACGCCACGCCGGATAATACTGCTCGGACCGGAGCGAGACCGGGCGGCAACCGGATGGTCCGGCTAGGAATCCGGTTGACCGGGTTCTGGACCATTTTCGTCTAATTTTGACTCCACTTTTTGCCCCAAATTTTGACAACTTTCCGGCGCCCGTTTTACTCCAAACTTTAACAACACCCTCCAACGACTCTACATAGTCTACGTCTAATTTTTGACGATTTTTGGACACCAACTTTTGACCGCTCGTTTTGACCCTACTTTTCGGGCATTGACTTAATTTGCCCGGTTTCCGTTTTGGAGTGCCTTTGGTCCGTGAGAACCGCTTCCGCGCCTACATCAACACCGCGACAACGGTATCGGCACCCCGGATTCCGGCGCATCTTCGACACCATCGTCACCACCACTTCGCCATCGCAAGTTCGTCTGCTTGACACCGCCTAACGTCAATAGGTATAACTTGCACCCCTCACCCCTTGTAGCCCCGTTTCTTTCTTTGTGTACCTATCCCATTGAGAGTGGCTTCCCGAGTGTTGCGAAGCATTGCACAAGTGTCACGACCGTGAGAGGGTGTGTGTGTGCGTTGTGTTGAGCAAAGCTCCTAAGCAAGCTCGGTGAGAAAGATACACAAAAGAAGAAAAGTGTGACATATACATAGTGAAAAATAAAGCTTCTAAGCATAGAAAAAAAAAGAGTGAAAAAAAGAGAAAAAAAAAATAGAAAAAGAGTGTGTGTCCACCGATACAAAGGAGTGCAAAGTTCGTGAGCACTAAGAGAGAAAAGAGAAGAGTGGCATTTGTGCAAATCTTGTTGCTTCTCTCATATGCAACCGAGCTACCGTCTCTCTTGTGTTGGCGTGACACCGAGCTTATAGTCTTCGTTAGGACCATCTTTGTCACTTGCTCACTTCCTTGGTCGCGCTAACCCCATTGTTCTCCGTTGTGTGTGTTTCCGTGTTTCCTTGACATAGATCACCACTTTTGACATTTGAGTTTGGATCTTACCCACATTTGACAATAGACTTTTTCGTTGATCTTTTTCGTTTGCTATCCACACTTTACCCACCACATATAGAGTTCTTAGCCTTTTGCGTGTGCTTTGAGTGTGTGTGTGAGTAACCCCGATACATTTTGGCTTTGCTTTTGACTTGAACCACTTTTCCGATACTTTCTTGATAGGTGAGATACTTGTGTAGTTTTCCTTCCACCATACATATACACCTATCCTAGTGAGAGACACATGATGACCCCACTAGAGCAAGCCGAGATGAGAGCATACTTCGCCGAGCTAGATGCTCGAGAAGCCCAAATGACACCCAAAGATAAAGCCGAGTGCAACACATACTTCAAACACCTTGAGAGCAAGAGTGACACACCCCATGAGTTGAGTGAGGACACTTGGATTTCTAACAACTTAACCTCTACTCCTCTTGTGTTGTCTTCCTCTTTGCTAGGTTGCTCGGACATCGACGACGCCATTGCCATGGAGATGAGGGACTCCACTATATGTGAGATGAGCGACTCCACTATATGTGAGATGAGTGACTCCACTATATGTGAGCTTGAGAGCCTCCACCTTGAGGACATGAGTGATACACCGAGTGAGATGAGAGTGGTAGTTGATAGGTCATGTGAGGCCATTTCGATTTCTCACAACTTACCCTCTACCTCTAGTGTGTTCTCTTATGTTTCCTTAGGTTCCATGGATGACGAGACGCCGATCATGGAGAAGATGTACATGGTGCATGAAGATGATGATATCACACCATGCTTGCTTGAAGATGAACATGGAGGCCACACCGAGCCTACCTCTCCCACAACACCTACCTCATATGAGCGGGACTACAAAGGTACCTATATGGGTGTTGATGATGCCATGATCCCACTAGTGGACATGATGATTTGTGAGTGCTTGCATGAGTTGGATGATCCTATTGCTATGTCATATGCTTCTTTCACTTTCCCTTGTGATACTTGTGATGCCACCATTCTTGATCATGTGGAAGTAGTTGCTTGTGACACATTCACCATGCCATGCTATGAGTGTTTCGATTTCTATCCTATTGCTTGCAATATGTCGAACAATTTCTCTTTCCCATGTGTTGCTTGCAATGATGATGATAATGCTTGTGTTGTGACAACCTTGCCGAACAATTTCTCTTTCCCTAGGTTTGTCGATAACAATGATCAAATGTTGAACATGTTTTGTGCTACATGCTTGCAATATTCTCCCATTAATGCAACCAAAATGATGAACAATTTCTCTTTCCAATGCTTGGCTTGCAATAATGTTAATATGCTTGTAAATGAGATTGCCCCCATAGCTCTCTCAAATTTTGGAGACTTTGCATATATCCATGTTGAGCACGTTCCGAAGTTTTCCTCGCATATTCACCATGTGTACTATAATATCTTGCTTACCGCTAATGGTGATGTGCAAAAGAAATGGCGCATCATGATGGATGATGTGTACATATACCATGCACACACGTTGTTCTTGTTGTCTAACATGTGTGTAGGTACCCAAACTCCAATGTCAACCTCGATTGAGCACGAGTTGACAAAAAGAGCTCTTGAGAGCATGATACAAGTGAGTTCCAATGAGTGGTTTTGCCCGCACACTTCCACTACACAAGATCTCTCAATGAGAGCACACCGACACTTTGATAAGGTGACCTCCTTCTACTTGCGCCCTCTTCCTAAATACATTGAACATTGGCTACGCTTTGAGTGTTCTCTTGCTTCTCTTGTGCTATTGATAGGGTACATGAATTTCAAGTGGAGATTCAAGCGTTGGTGTCATCTACCTCCTCTACACATTCATGAAGATTTATCGTCGAGGACGACTCTTTTTCAAGTGGGGGGAGATGATACGGGGCGACCTTCGGTCTTCACCGCATCATGTGCTTCATCGCCAAGACGGCACGCAAAGGTGAATCTTCTCCTTTACGCGTGCCTCGAATCACCTATTTGGGACGATATACTACTTCATACTCCGTCACATCTCGATGATAGGAACTCGACGACAAGTACGGAGGGAAGGGAGGATGCCATGGAGACCCGAGGACGCAAGGCCGATATCATGGAGGCATGGAAGAGAAGACGGAAGAAGGAGATGCGTCTAGGAAGGCCGGCACTACCGCCACGGAATGGCCAGCACTGCCACCCTGCTCGACGCCGGAGGAAGACGGCACTGTCGCCATGCCTACGCCGACACCGCCGTCCCCACTACGAAGCTCATAATATAAACCATCCCACTATGCTCTTTTTATGCCTAAACTACCCCTCCTTAGTGGCTCCCTATATATAGGCTCCCACCTCCCCCTTCATTAGGTAAGACATAACTTGAGTGAGAACTTGGCTTATGCCTCCACCATCCCGAAGGGATGGTGGGAAACCCCATCCTCTCTTAGACACAAATCTATGAGTTGTATCAAGGCACTCCTTATATGATTTATCTTTCGCACTTGTGATTCTACCGCGGTCTCTCACTCGTGTGACTCCATAGATCGTATATCGGTCTTTCTCTCGGGGATTCTACCTCGTGTCTCTCCTTGAGGGATTCTATCGGGATAGTGGTTCGGGCTATCGGGAGTAAACCGAATTGTATCGGGTTGTGTTGCGTGCGTTCGCGTGTGTTCATCGTGTTCTTCGCCGTGTTCTTCGTGTTCTTCCTCTCCCCCGCCTTTCCCTCGGTCAATTCGTGAGATCGGGCAACACACGTGGCCTTAGGCCTCATCACTACGTTTCTTACAAGCATGCATCCAAGATCGACCAGGCCATGTGCATCTCTTTTCATCCAATATTCAAACTATGCATGAGCTGATCCATTAAAAGCTTATACATACACATGGCTGGGACGTTCATGTATGTGCTGCCACGGATGGAGTCGAACATACAATAGTGCAACCGGCAAGTTTTGCTTCAGATTGGACTTGGGCACATGGGCCTTGTCGGCCGGCCGTGTAGGCAAAATTACTTGACGCCTCGACCAAGTCTGGAAGTCCACGACGCCTATGACCAACCTCCATCTACTGTAATAAATAGCCATCGTATATCTAGGGTTTAGACTCGGATTTTGATTAGATTAAAAGTTAGCCATTGCTGCAACTCTCGTGTACTTCTTTTGAGGCCAACGCCCAGAACAAGACCGACTATTCGGAATCCCACCTTATTCAATAAAGCTTTCATCTATATCCGCAATATTCTGATTGCATCATTAGTTCTTACTTGTTCTCGATTTCGGGTAGGAATTAAGACCCTCGTCGGTCAGGCTGATCGTGCACCCGCAAGATCAGTAACTCCCGGAGATTGTCCTAGCGATTGCATTGGCGCACGAGCTTTGCACGTGTAGTCGGATCGTCAAGCACGAACTCCACCAACAAATCGATTTATCCATGTCTCATCGAAAGATCGGCCACCTTTGCCCTATCAAGTGGTATTAGATTTCAGGTTGCTCGGTGAGATTTACAGTTTTCCTAGTGTAGATTTGTTCTTACCTATTACCCAGAAAAAGCCCCACAAAAAGAAGTTAGATTAGTTCATCCTCGCTGATGAGGACATCCCATCTATTGATACAACCGCTGTACCTACAGCCACACAATTACAAGGACCAATCACTCGAGCTCGTGCCAAACAACTTAACTATCAGGTACTTTCGTTTCTTGGAACTACTCCTCATATACATGAGAATATGATGCTGCCTAAATCAGATATGTTTGTTACTCTTAGGAATGATGGACTGATACGTCTCCGACGTATCGATAATTTCTTATGTTCCATGCCACATTATTGATGATATCTACATGTTTTATGCACACTTTATGTCATATTCGTGCATTTTCTGGAACTAACCTATTAACAAGATGCCGAAGAGCCGATTCTTTGTTTTCTGCTGTTTTTGGTTTCAGAAATCCTAGTAACGAAATATTCTCGGAATTGGACGAAATCAATGCCCAGGGTCCTATTTTGCCACGAAGCTTCCAGAAGACCGAAGGAGAGTCAAAGTGGGGCCACGAGGTGGCGACACACCAGGGCGGCGCGGCCCAGGCCCTAGCCGCGCCGACCTATGGTGTGGGCCCCTCGTGCCGCCTCTTTACCTGCCCTTCCGCCTACAAATAGCCTTCGTCGCGAAACCCCCTGTACCGAGAGCCACGATACGGAAAACCTATGCGAGACACCGCCGCCGCCAATCCCATCTCGGGGGATTCCGGAGATCTCCTCCGGCACCCTGCCGGAGAGGGGATTCATCTCCCGGAGGACTCTACACCGCCATGGTCGCCTCCGGAGTGATGAGTGAGTAGTTCACCCACTGGACTATGGGTCCATAGCGGTAGCTAGATGGTTGTCTTCTCCTCATTGTGCTTCATTGTTGGATCTTGTGAGCTGCCTAACATGATCAAGATCATCTATCTGTAATACTATATGTTGTGTTTGTCGGGATCCGATGGATAGAGAATACTATGTTATGTTAATTATCAATCTATTACCTATGTGTTGTTTATTATCTTGCATGCTCTCCGTTATTAGTAGAGGCTCTGGCCAAGTTTTTGCTCTTAACTCCAAGAGGGAGTATTTATGCTCGATAGTGGGTTCATGCCTCCATTAAATGCGGGACGAGTGACAGAAAGTTCTAAGGTTGTGGATGTGCTTGTTGCCACTAGGGATAAAACATTGATGCTATGTCCGAGGATGTAGTTATTGATTACATTACGCACCATACTTAATGCAATTGTCTGTTGTTTTGCAACTTAATACTGGAAGGGGTTCGGATGATAACTCTGAAGGTGGACTTTTTAGGCATAGATGCATGCTTGGATAGCGGTCTATGTACTTTGTCGTAATGCCCAATTAAATCTCACTATATTTATCATGACATGTATGTGCATTGTTATGCCCTCTCTATTTGTCAATTGCCCGATCGTAATTTGTTCACCCAACATGCTTTTATCTTATGGGAGAGACACCTCTAGTGAACTGTGGACCCCGGTCCTATTCTTTACATCGCATACAATCTCTTGCAATACTTGTTTTACTTGTTTTCTTGCAAACAATCATCTTCCACACAATACGGTTAATCCTTTGTTACGGCAAGCCGGTGAGATTGACAACCTCACTGTTTCGTTGGGGCAAAGTACTTTGGTTGTGTTGTGCGGGTTCCACGTTGGCGCCGGAATCTCCGGTGTTGCGCCGCACTACATCCCGCCGCCATCAACCTTCAACGTGCTTCTTGGCTCCCTACGGTTCGATAAACCCTGGTTTCTTGCGAGGGAAACTTGCTGCTGTACGCATCACACCTTCCACTTGGGGTTCCCAACGAGCGTGTGCTTTACGCGTCATCAAGCTAAATTTCCGGCGCCGTTGCCGGGAGATCAAGACACGGCTGCAAGGGAGTCTCCACTTCTCAATCTCTTTACTTTGTTTTTGTCTTGCTTTATTTTATTTACTACTTTGTTTGCTGCATTATATTAAAACACAAAAAAAATTAGTTGCTAGATTTACTTTATTTACTGTCTTGTTCTCTATATCGAAAACACACAAAAAATTAGTTACTTGCATTTACTTTACTTGATTCATCATGTTTCCTTTTAATTTTACCACAAAAGACATACCGGTAGGACGTGGATCTATAGTTGGGAGAAACAATATAGAAGAATTTTTCAATCATGTTAGTACCGTTGAAGATTTTGAAGATAGACACTTGGTAGAACTTGCTCTTACTTATGAAATTGTTGCTGCTGCTTTAGTTCGCATGTTGGAAACTAAATTTGTTAATCTCAATCCTATAATCCAACACATGTTTCTTACACTCGGTGATATGGAAGAATGGGAAAAGAAAGATTTTGTTTTAGAAACCCTTCTTAGAGAATTTGGTGGTTTAGCGAGAGAAGCTAGAAAGGTCTTTAGTAAATATAAGATGCTTGGTTCTTATACCAATTTTGCTAGTATCCTTGAAAAGATGGACATGGAGAGAATAAGGTACACTAATAATATTAATGACGGTGGGGAGATCAAAGCGCCGATACCATGTAAGCTCCTAGCGATGAATGAAGCGCTAGAAAATAACTATGCTTGGCTTGTTCCTGAAAATTTGTTTGATGAGAGTAGCAAGCCCAACACCAATGAAAAGGGAGCCGCTGAAACTTATGTATCCAATATACTATGCATGGTTGAGAAAACTCCAAACCCCGCTGAAGATTCATCATCTCTTGATAACACTTGATATGCACTTTCTGCGCCTAGCTGAAAGGCGTTAAAGAAAAGCGCTTATGGGAGACAACCCATGTTTTTACTACAGTATTTTTGTTTTATATTTCAGTCTTGGAAGTTGTTTACTACTGTAGCAACCTCTCCTTATCTTAGTTTTATGTTTTGTTGTGCCAAGTAAAGTCTTTGATAGTAAAGTGAATACTAGATTTGGATTACTGCGCAGAAACAGATTTCTTTGCTGTCACGAATGCTGGGTCTAATTCTTCGTAGGTAACTCAGAAAATTAAGCCAATTTACGTGAGTGATCCTCAGATATGTACGCAACTTTCATTAAATTTGGGCATTTTCATTTGAGCAAGTCTGGTGCCATTTTAAAATTCATCTTTACGAACTGTTCTGTTTTGACAGATTCTGCCTTTTATTTCGCATTGCCTCTTTTGCTATGTTGGATGAATTTCTTTGATCCATTAATGTCCAGTAGCTTTATGCAATGTCCAGAAGTGTTAAGAATGATTGTGTCACCTCTGAACATGTTAATTTTTATTGTGCACTAACCCTCTAATGAGTTGTTTCGAGTTTGGTGTGGAGGAAGTTTTCAAGGATCAAGAGAGGAGTATGATGCAATATGATCAAGAAGAGTGAAAGCTCTAAGCTTGGGGATGCCCCGGTGGTTCACCCCTGCATATTCTAAGAAGACTCAAGCGTCTAAGCTTGGGGATGCCCAAAGCATCCCCTTCTTCATCGACAACATTATCGAGTTGCTCCCCGAAACTATATTTTTATTCCGTCACATCTTATGTGCTTTGCTTGGAGCGTCGGTTTGTTTTTGTTTTTGTTTTGTTTGAATAAAATGGATCCTAGCATTCACTCGTATGGGAGAGAGACACGCTCCGCTGTAGCATATGGACAAGTATGTCCTTAGGCTTTACTCATAGTATTCTTCGCGAAGTTTCTTCTTCGTTAAATTGTTATATGGTTGGAATTGGAAAATGCTACATGTAGTAATTCTTAAATGTCTTGGATAATTTGATACTTGGCAATTGTTGTGCTCATGTTTAAGCTCTTGCATCATATACTTTGCACCCATTAATGAAGAAACACTTAGAGCTTGCTAATTTGGTTTGCATATTTGGTTTCTCTAAAGTCTAGATAATATCTAGTATTGAGTTTTGAACAACAAGGAAGACGGTGTAGAGTCTTATAATGTTTATAATATGTCTTTTATGTGATTTTTGCTGCACCGTTCATCCTTGTGTTTGTTTTAAATAACCTTTCTAGCCTAAACCTTGTATCGAGAGGGAATACTTCTCATGCATCCAAAATCCTTGAGCCAACCACTATGCCATTTGTGTCCACCATACCTACCTACTACATGGTATTTCTCCACCATTCCAAAGTAAATTGCTTGAGTGCTACCTTTAAAATTCCATCATTCGCCTTTACAATATATAGCTCATGGGACAAATAGCTTAAAAACTATTGTGGTATTGAATATGTACTTATGCACTTTATCTCTTATTAAGTTGCTTGTTGTGCGATAACCATGTTTCGGGGACGCCATCAACTATTCTTTGTTGAATATCATGTGAGTTGCTATGCATGTCCGTCTTGTCCGAAGTAAGAGAGATCTACCACCTTAATGGTTGGAGCATGCATATTGTTAGAGAAGAACATTGGGCCGCTAACTAAAGCCATGATTCATGGTGGAAGTTTCAGTTTTGGACATATATCCTCAATCTCATATGAGAATAATAATTGTTGCTACATGTTTATGCATTAAAGAGGAGTCCATTATCTGTTGTCCATGTTGTCCCGGTATGGATGTCTAAGTTGAGAATAATCAAAAGCGAGAAATCCAAAATGCGAGCTTTCTCCTTAGACCTTTGTACAGGCGGCATGGAGGTACCCCATTGTGACACTTGGTTAAAACATGTGTATTGCGATGATCCGGTAGTCCAAGCTAATTAGGACAAGGTGCGGGCACTATTAGTATACTATGCACGAGGCTTGCAACTTGTAAGATATAATTTACATAACTCATATGCTTTATTACTACCGTTGACAAAATTGTTTCATGTTTTCAAAATAAAAGCTCTAGCACAAATATAGCAATCGATGCTTTCCTCTTTGAAGGACCATTCTTTTTACTTTTATGTTGAGTCAGTTCACCTATCTCTCTCCACCTCAAGAAGCAAACACTTGTGTGAACTGTGCATTGATTCCTACATACATGCATATTGCACTTGTTATATTACTCTATGTTGACAATTATCCATGAGATATACATGTTATAAGTTGAAAGCAACCGCTGAAACTTAATCTTCCTTTGTGTTGCTTCAATACCTTTACTTTGATTTATTGCTTTATGAGTTAACTCTTATGCAAGACTTATTGATGCTTGTCTTGAAGTACTATTCATGAAAAGTCTTTGCTTTATGATTCACTTGTTTACTCATGTCATTACCATTGTTTTGATCGCTGCATTCATTACATATGTTTACAAATAGTATGATCAAGGTTATGATGGCATGTCACTTCAGAAATTATCTTTGTTATCGTTTTACCGCTCGGGACGAGCGTAACTAAGCTTAGGGATGCCGATACGTCTCCGACGTATCGATAATTTCTTATGTTCCATGCCACATTATTGATGATATCTACATGTTTTATGCACACTTTATGTCATATTCGTGCATTTTCCGGAACTAACCTATTAACAAGATGCCGAAGAGCCGATTCTTTGTTTTCTAGCTGTTTTTGGTTTCGAAATCCTAGTAACGAAATATTCTCGGAATTGGACGAAATCAACGCCCAGGGTCCTATTTTGCCACGAAGCTTCCAGAAGACCGAAGGAGAGTCGAAGTGGGGCCACGAGGTGGCGACACACCAGGGCGGCGCGGCCCAGGCCCTGGCCGCGCCGACCTATGGTGTGGGCCCCTTGTGCCGCCTCTTTACCAGCCCTTCCGCCTACAAATAGCCTCCGTCGCGAAACCCCCAGTACCGAGAGCCACGATACGGAAAACCTTGCGAGACGCCGCCGCCGCCAATCCCATCTCGGGGATTCCGGAGATCTCCTCCGGCACCCTGCCGGAGAGGGGATTCATCTCCCGGAGGACTCTACACCGCCATGGTCGCCTCCGGAGTGATGAGTGAGTAGTTCACCCCTGGACTATGGGTCCATAGCAGTAGCTAGATGGTTGTCTTCTCCTCATTGTGCTTCATTGTTGGATCTTGTGAGCTGCCTAACATGATCAAGATCATCTATCTGTAATACTATATGTTGTGATTGTCGGGATCCGATGGATAGAGAATACTATGTTATGTTAATTATCAATCTATTACCTATGTGTTGTTTATGATCTTGCATGCTCTCCGTTATTAGTAGAGGCTCGGCCAAGTTTTTGCTCTTAACTCCAAGAGGGAGTATTTATGCTCGATAGTGGGTTCATGCCTCCATTAAATGCGGGACGATGACGGAAAGTTCTAAGGTTGTGGATGTCTCTGTTGCCACTAGGGATAAACATTGATGCTATGTCCGAGGATGTAGTTATTGATTACATTACGCACCATACTTAATGCAATTGTCACGTTGTTTTGCAACTTAATATTGGAAGGGGTTCGGATGATAACCTCGAAGGTGGACTTTTTAGGCATAGATGCATGCTTGGATAGCGGTCTATGTACTTTGTCGTAATGCCCAATTAAATCTCACTATATTTATCATGACATGTATGTGCATTGTTATGCCCTTTCTATTTGTCAATTGCCCGATCGTAATTTGTTCACCCAACATGCTTTTATCTTATGGGAGAGACACCTCTAGTGAACTGTGGACCCCGGTCCTATTCTTTACATCGCATACAATCTACTTGCAATACTTGTTTTACTGTTTTCTTGCAAACAATCATCTTCCACACAATACGGTTAATCCTTTGTTACGGCAAGCCGGTGAGATTGACAACCTCACTTGTTTCGTTGGGGCAAAGTACTTTGGTTGTGTTGTGCAGGTTCCACGTTGGCGCCGGAATCTCTGGTGTTGCGCCGCACTACATCCCGCCGCCATCAACCTTCAACGTGCTTCTTGGCTCCTACTGGTTCGATAAACCTTGGTTTCTTACTGAGGGAAACTTGCTTCTGTACGCATCACACCTTCCACTTGGGGTTCCCAACGAGCGTGTGCTTTACGCGTCATCATGGACCTAGCATGGATGAGGAGGACAAGCATTGGAGCATGGTCACACATGGAGGAGATGGAAGCAAGCACTTGAGGATTGAAGATGACACCACAAGTGGAGATTTCAGAACTTTGAAGCCACCATAAGAAGAGATGAAGACATGGACGAAATATAGAGTTCTCCACTTCATAATTTCGTCCATAGCATAATATGGTGCTTGCGTCACCTTTAGTTTTGGGCCAGGCCCATGTCATTTTCGCAGGAATTAAGTCAGCCACTTTTTTAGAGTCCGTATTGAAGGGGAAAAGGCCTTCTAGGGTTTGGTTCGGCCACCATACGTATGGCTGGTCGAAACCCCACCTTTTCCTCCTTTAAATATCCCCATAGCCGTCACGTTTAGACTCGGATTTTGATTAGATTAAAAGTTAGCCATTGCTGCAACTCTCGTGTACTTCTTTTGAGGCCAACGCCCAGAATAAGACCGACTATTCGGAATCCCACCTTTTCAATAAAGTTTTCATCTATATCCGCAATATTCTGATTGCAATATTAGTTCTTACTTGTTCTCGATTTCAGGTAGGAATTAAGACCCTCGTCGGTCGGCTGATCGTGCATCCGCAAGATCAGTAACTCCCGGAGATTGTCCTAGCGATTGCATTGGCGCACGAGCTTTGCATGTGTAGTCGGATCGTCAAGCACGAACTCCACCCACAAATCGATTTATCCACGTCTCATCGAAAGATCGGCCACCTTTGCCCTATCAAGTGGTATCAGATTTCAGGTTGCTCGGTGAGATTTTCTCGTTTTCCTAGTGTAGATTGCATCTGCCATCATACCCATAAACCACGAAAAAGCCAAAAAAATTACGGTTAGGGTTTAGATCATATCGTCCCATAAACCCCTGCCACGCCTTGCATTGTCTTTTCAGTTTTGCATAGTTAAATTTGTGTCTGCATCTTCGTGTCGAGTTGCTGGTCTTAGCGTCTAGTTCCTTTAGAGTTTCGAGTTCTGGTCATATTAGTCACGCCGCCGCCGCCCGCTCGCACCATACGCAGATCACCGCCATATACACCCACCATATACTTCCGCCAATTCCATATACACCCACCATATACGCCCACCAGATCGTTTCCGCCACAGTCATATACATCTGCCATATACCCTGTCTCCTACCGCGACACAGATTCGTGTTGTTTCTCTGCCGCGACAGAGTCCTTGTCGACTTAGGTTTTCCGTGAGATAAGTCTCGGCCGCCGGTCAAGACTTGCAAAAAAAAAATTGCAAAAAAAAAAGTCAAATCCGCATCCAAGTCGGGTTGACCACGATTTCCACTAGTCAGGTCGTTTTTAGTCCGAATTTGGCAGTTTTGGACAGCAAACTTTGACTGGCCATAACTTTTGCATACGAACTCCGTTTTGGACGTTTGACCACTCAAAATCACCGAGAGAAAAAGTTCTATCCAGCCACAACCGTTTCACTGTTGTGCGCTTTTCCGAACTCTCAGAATTTCCAAAAAACGTCGGGAAGGTTGAGAATTTTGACGTTTAAGTTTACTACCCGGAAATTCCTGTGTTCTTCACTTATATCTTGCTTTTGAGCTATTCCTTTGTGCTTGTTGGAGCCAACCGCCACCATATATCACTTCATCGCTGCTTGTTGCTTGTGTGCCGCGCCGTGACTTCGTTGGTGAACTAGGCTCGCGTCTCTAGTACGGTCTAGCCTAGGACCAGCACAGTACCGTTGTTGAGCATACTTTCAATATTGCATTGTTGTTTTGACGTTTGCTGTTTGCTACCATATTAGCCTTCCTACAGCTCTACATATTGTCTCCACGTGCTTTGTATCTGATGCAGCCCCGCCTATCGTCGACGCTACACCATGGCCAAGGAGTCCCCCAAGTGGACCAACAACACAAAACCCCGCCATATATGTAAAGGTGAACCCCTTCCTCTCTATGGTCGACCTCAACGCCAGCTCGAATGGTATGCTACCTCATGCCTATCGTCATGGTGTCTATAGGTGCCGACATCGACAAGGACCAAGAGAGAAGGAACTCCCATGGTGCAAGGAAGAAGGAAGAAGAAGAAGGAAAGAAGAGAAGAAGGAAGAGGGAGGAGGAGGCCCAGCCGGCCCGAGTCCGGTCCGACCGGGCCCCAGACCGACCTGCCCGGTTGGCGACCGGTCGACCGGCTCCACAACCGGACCGCCCGGTCCCAGGCCCGGTCTGACCGGCCCCAGACCGGATCCGACGGGAACTACCCACCAACCTGCCTAAGTTACCCACTTATGTACCTTTTCGCCATGTGTTGTCTTGTAGGCCTATATATAGACCCAAGACACCCCCCTTACCTTTTTAGACATAATTTAGGCTTAGACATGGATTTGAGCTTTGTCTCCCTAGGGTTTCATCCCCTTTGTATCAAGGCTACCCTTGTTGGATGATTGGATTTGGTGTGTGAGATTCTAGTGCTACCCACTCTCTCTCCCACTCCTAGATTCATCTCCCTCACCGATCTCTCACTCCGGGATTCTACGCGCGTCTCTCCCGGGTTGATTCTATTGGCGTGGTCCATCGAGCCACGGGGGTAAGTATCGATTGTATCGGGTTGGTGTGCGTGCGTGAGTTCTTCATGTTCATCGTGTTCATCGTGTTCTTCGCGCTCTCCCTCTCTCCCTCCTTGGATTTCGGGTCAACCGCAAGATCGGGCCACAAACGGGGTCTTAGACCTCATCATATGGTATCAGCAGCCTTTGGTTTCCGCGGATTTGACCCTCCACCCACCCAATTTCGTCCCTAGAAAATTTTCCAAAAAAATCCCCAAAAATAGCCCTAATTTGCCTTTGGACGGATCTGCGATTTGGTTGCGTTTTGAGTGGTTTTAGTCCATGGATTTGATGTTGGAGTGATTGATCTACGTTTTCCCCATCTTTTCCCCATCAATTTTGTCCAAATTCCGCTCAGATCTGAGCATTTTCGTGGCCAGTGTTCTACTGTTCTTCGTGCTGTTCTTCTTTGGGTCAACGCCCGCGCCTGCCTGAGCCCTGCCCCGCTCGATCCGCCAGCACGCGCTCCCGCTGGCCCATCTCTCCGCCGCATCCGGGCCAAGCCCCAGGCCACCACCACCGCTCCCGCGAGCGCCTCTCCCTGGTCGCGCCCAACCGCCCCTGGGCCAACAGCGCCGCCCGCACCCGCCTGGCCCCTGGCCCTGCTCCCGCTGCCGCACCTCACCAGGCGCCCGCCCTCCACGACCTCCTGCTCGCTCACCTCTGCGCAGCGCTGCGCTGCCTTCGCTACGCTCCACCGCGCGCCCGCCCGTGGCCCAGCTCCACTTCACCAGCCGCCCGGCCACGCCTCAGCTGCCGCCGGTCAACGCCATCGCGAGCTGCCGCACAAGCCGGCCACCAATCCGCCAGCCGTCCTGCTCCGCCCACGCCCCTTGCATCTTCCAAGCCTGCGCCCCAACACCTGCTCGCCCTGCTCCTCTGCTGTGCCACGCGCGCAACCAGGTCCAACCACCGGCCCGCCCGCCCTTGCTGCCTAGCACAACGCGCGCGAAATCTTCCGAGCCGCCCGCCCTCGCTGCCGCTCAGCTCCCGCGCGCCTCCACCAAGCTTCCGCGCTGCTCGCCTCGCCCAGCGCAAAATCCGGTCAGACCGGATTTCTGACCGGGCCGTCCGGTCTACAACCGGGGCCCAGACCGGTGCCATCCGGGCACAATCCAGGGGCCCATCCGGTTCCAGATCCGGTTCTAGACCGGGCCGGCCGGTTCCAGGTCCGGTTTGACCGGGTTCTGGACCGGGTTTCACCCGATTCGCCCAATTCGACTCCACTTTTTGCTCCAAATTTTGACAACTTTCCGGCGCCCGTTTGACACCAAACTTTCACAGTTATCCCCTTTCATCTTGACTCTAATTTTGACACCGTTTCCGAAATTTTTCGACTCCAAAATTTTGACACCTTCGATCGCTCGTCGTGACCCAAATTTTCGGGCATTGACTTATTTTGCCTGGTTTCCGTTTTGGAGTGCAAGGATTGTCTTTCGAGCTTCCGCGTCTACATTAACACCGCGGCGACACCTTCGGCACCCCGGACTCCGGCGCAACTACGACACCATCGTCGCCATCATCGCAAGTTGTGTGTTACGACACCGCCTAACTTTTCATCTAGGTATAACTTGCTCCCCACCGTGTAGCCCTTCTTCCTTTTGCGATCTATCCTACGAGCATTGCTTATCGAGTGTTGCGAGACATTGCACGTGGCCCCGATTGTGAGATGTGTGTGTCGTGTGGAGTAAAGCTTCTAAGCAAAACTCGTGTGGCAAGATAGCAAAAGCGAGCTAACGCTAACATAGTGCGAGAAAAAGCCGCCAAAATACAAAAAGAGCACAAGTGTGCATAGTGCCATCATACATACCAAAGTGTACAAAGCGCCACCATAGATACAAAAGAGTGCAAGTGCCACCAAATACAAAAGAGGGAAAAGCTTTTAAGCAAAAGAGAGAAAAGAGAAGAGAGGCCGCGTGTAAATCTTGTTGTCTCTTCGTTGCAACCAAAGCTTTGATCTCTTCTTGTGTTAGTGTGACATCGAGCACCCTTGCTTAAGGGCTTCATACACTTTTCCGCTCACTTTTTGGTCGCACTAACCCCGTTCATCTCGTGTGTGTGTTCCATATCTTTTCCGTGTTTCTAGTGATCATCGCTTTGACATTTGATTTCGTTGGACTTCACCCACTCTTAACAACAAACTTGATTTCGGATTTCGTCTTTTGGCTTTCCACCACACTCACCTACCACCATATTTGCTAGCTTTTGCGTGTGTCTTTGTGTGAGTGCCCGATACAATTGTTCTAACTCTCGGTTTTGTTGGATCACCCCAATCTTGTCATACCACGGTAAGATTGCGAGGTAG
>NC_061513.1:185727313-185792791 GCF_022539505.1 Lolium rigidum | reverse complement strand
TGTATCTTTTCGACTGAGAACTCGTCCGGACACCCATATAAGTGCCCGGAGCGCCCCCCTAGCCGCTTTGGACCACGTTTAAGATAAACCCTAGTTCTTAGTTGTTTGCTCTGCAAAACTATTGAATTCCCTACACCATATTGCTTGGATATTGTGTAGATCCGTTTAAGTCTTGTGTGATCTGTCTGTTCCATTGGGAATTAGACGGCTGCAACTTACCGCTCGTGGTCGGCGGCTACGTGCGCAAGTGTGTGAGTTGCGAATATCTTGCGAGGTGCTGAGAGCTCGTTGCATTGGCGACGTGGGACCAATCGAGAGATCTCGTTGCGTCATACAAGTTATCATCCACTACATCGTCGTGTTTCTCCGCTGTCATCATCCCGTGATCATCATCACCACCGTTGCTTACTGAGAAGATCGGCCACCCCTTATCAGACAAGGAGTCTCCGGAGATCACATAAGTAAAACTCACTTGACTAGCACAATGACATCTAGATTACAAGCATCATCATATGAATCTCAATCATGTAAGGCAGCTCATGAGATTATTGTATTGAAGCACATAGGAGAGAGATGAACCACATAGCTACCGGTACAGCCCCGAGCCTCGATGGAGAACTACTCCCTCCTCATGGGAGCAAGCAGCGGTGATGAAGATGGCGGTGGAGATGGCAGCGGTGTCGATGGAGAAGCCTTCCGGGGCACTTCCCCGCTCCGGCAGGTGCCGGAACAGAGACTCCTGTCCCCGCATCTTGGCTTCGCGATGGCGGCGGCTCCGGAAGGTTTTCGTCGGTATCGTGGTTCTTCGCATAGGGTTTTCGCGACGGAGGCTTTAAATAGGCGAAGGGCAGCCTCGGAGGGGCGCCGGGGCCACCACACCATAGGGCGGCGCGGCCCCCCTCCGGCCGCGCTGTGGTGTGTGCGGGGCCCCAGTGGCTCCTCCGGCGCTCTCGGGTGTTCTGGATGGTTCCGGGAAAATAGGAACCTGGGTCTTGATTTCGTCCGATTCCGAGAATATTTCGCTACTAGGATTTCGAAACCAAAAACAGCAGTAAAACAGGAACTGGCACTTCGGCATCTTGTTAATAGGTTAGTTCCGTAAAATGCACGAATATGACATAAAGTGTTCATAAAACATGTAGATATCATCAATAATGTGGCATGGAACATAAGAAATTATCGATACGTCTGAGACGTATCAGCATCCCCAAGCTTAGTTCTCGCTCGTCCCGAGCAGGTAAAACGATAACAAAGATAATTTCTGAGTGACATGCCATCATAAACTTGATCATACTATTTGTAAACATATGTAATGAATGCAGCGATCAAAACAATGGTAATGACATGAGTAAACAAGTGAATCATAAAGCAAAGACTTTTCATGAATAGTACTTCAAGACAAGCATCAATAAGTCTTGCATAAGAGTTAACTCATAAAGCAATAAATCAAAGTAAAGGTATTGAAGCAACACAAAGGAAGATTAAGTTTCAGCGGTTGCTTTCAACTTGTAACATGTATATCTCATGGATAATTGTCAACATAGAGTAATATAACAAGTACAATATGCAAGTATGTAGGAATCAATGCACAGTTCACACAAGTGTTTGCTTCTTGAGGTGGAGAGAGATAGGTGAACCGACTCAACATAAAAGTAAAAAGAATGGTCCTTCAAAGAGGAAAGCATCGATTGCTATATTTGTGCTAGAGCTTTTATTTTGAAAACATGAAACAATTTTGTCAACGGTAGTAATAAAGCATATGAGTTATGTAAATTATATCTTACAAGTTGCAAGCCTCATGCATAGTATACTAATAGTGCCCGCACCTTGTCCTAATTAGCTTGGACTACCGGATCTTTGCAATGCACATGTTTTAACCAAGTGTCACAATGGGGTACCTCCATGCCGCCCGTACAAAGGTCTAAGGAGAAAGCTCGCATTTTGGATTTCTCGCTTTTGATTATTCTCAACTTAGACATCCATACCGGGACAACATGGACAATAGATAATGGACTCCTCTTTAATGCATAAGCATGTGGCAACAATTATTATTCTCATATGAGATTGAGGATATATGTCCAAAACTGAAACTTCCACCATGAATCATGGCTTTAGTTAGCGGCCCAATGTTCTTCTCTAACAATATGCATGCTCCAACCATTAAGGTGGTAGATCTCTCTTACTTCGCACAAGACGGACATGCATAGCAACTCACATGATATTCAACAAAGAATAGTTGATGGCGTCCCCGTAAACATGGTTATCGCACAACAAGCAACTTAATAAGAGATAAAGTGCATAAGTACATATTCAATACCACAATAGTTTTTAAGCTATTTGTCCCATGAGCTATATATTGCAAAGGTGAATGATGGAATTTTAAAGGTAGCACTCAAGCAATTTACTTTGGAATGGCGGATAAATACCATGTAGTAGGTAGGTATGGTGGACACAAATGGCATAGTGGTTGGCTCAAGTATTTTGGATGCATGAGAAGTATTCCCTCTCGATACAAGGTTTAGGCTAGCAAGGTTATTTGAAACAAACACAAGGATGAACGGTGCAGCAAAACTCACATAAAAGACATATTGTAAACATTATAAGACTCTACACCGTCTTCCTTGTTGTTCAAAACTCAATACTAGATATTATCTAGACTCTAGAGAAACCAAATATGCAAACCAAATTAGCAAGCTCTAAGTGTTTCTTCATTAATGGGTGCAAAGTATATGATGCAAGAGCTTAAACATGAGCACAACAATTGCCAAGTATCAAATTATCCAAGACATTTTAGAATTACTACATGTAGCATTTTCCAATTCCAACCATATAACAATTTAACGAAGAAGAAACCTTCGCCATGAATACTATGAGTAAAGCCTAAGGACATACTGTGTCCATATGCAACAGCGGAGCGTGTCTCTCTCCCACAAAGTGAATGCTAAGATCCATTTTATTCAAACAAAACAAAAACAAAAGCAAACCGACGCTCCAAGCAAAGTACATAAGATGTGGCCGAATAAAAATATAGTTTCAAGAGGAGGAACCCGATAATGTTGTCGATGAAGAAGGATGCCTTGGGCATCCCCAAGCTTAGACGCTTGAGTCTTCTTAGAATATGCAGGGTGAACCACCGGGGCATCCCCAAGCTTAGAGCTTTCACTCTCCTTGATCATAGTATATCATCCTCCTCTCTTGACCCTTGAAAACTTCCTCCACACCAAACTCGAAACAACTCATTAGAGGGTTAGTGCACAATAAAATTAACATGTTCAGAGGTGACACAATCATTCTTAACACTTCTGGACATTGCATAAAGCTACTGGACATTAATGGATCAAAGAAATTCATCCAACATAGCAAAAGAGGCAATGCGAAATAAAAGGCAGTAATCTGTCAAAACAGAATGAGTCCAGTAAAGATGGATTTTATTAGGCCACCAGACTTGCTCAAATGAAAATGCCCAAATTGAATGAAAGTTGCGTACATATCTGGGGATCATGCACGTAAATTGGCATAATTTTCTGAGTTACCTACAGAGAATTAGACCCAGATTCGTGACAGCAAAGAAATCTGGACTCGCAAAGAATCCAAATCTAGTACTTACTTTACTATCAAAGACTTTACTTGGCACAACAAAACATAAAACTAAGAGAAGGAGAGGTTGCTACAGTAGTAAACAACTTCCAAGACACAAATATAGAACAAAGTACTGTAGCAAAATAACACATGGGTTATCTCCCAAGAAGTTCTTTCTTTATAGCCGTTAAGATGGGCTCAGCAGTTTTAATGATGCTCACATGAAAAATAGAGTATGAAACAAAAGAGAGCATCAAGAAGCAAATTCAAAACAAATTTAAGTCTAACATTCTTCCTATGCATAGGAATCTTGTAAATAAACAAGTTCATGAAGAGCAAAGTAACAAGCATAGGAAGATAAAACAAGTGTAGCTTCAAAAATTTCAGCATATAGAGAGGCATTTTAGTAACATGAAAATTTCTACAACCATATTTTCCTCTCTCATAATAACTTTCAAGTAGCAACATGAGCAAACTCAACAATATAACTATCACATAAAGCATTCTTATCATGAGTCTCATGCATAAAATTATTACTCTCCACATAAGCATAATCAATTTTATTAGTTGTAGTGGGAGCAAATTCAACAAAGTAGCTATCATTATTATTCTCATCATCAAATATAGGAGGCATGTTGAAATCATAATCAAATTTATCCTCCATAACAGGTGGCACAAAAAGACCACTATCATTATAATCATCATAAATAGGAGGCAAAGTATCATCAAAGTAAATTTTCTCCTCAATGCTTGGGGGACTAAAAAGATCATGAAAACCAGCTTCCCCAAGCTTAGAACTTTCTATATCATTATCAACAATGGTGTTCAAAGTGTTCATACTAATATTACTACCAGCATGCAAATAAGATTCCATAGGTTTTTTAATTTTCGCATCAAACAATCCATGTTTTAAATCAGGAAACAGAATAAGAAGCTCATTGTTGTCCATTATGCCAAACTAGTGTAAACAAGAAACAAAAAGATGCAATTGCAGGATCTAAAGGAAATATCTTCGAGCACAAACACAATGGCGCCGAAAAGTATCGTTACCTGGGACCGGAGTATGAGTGCCTTTTTACCTTTCCTCCCGACAACGGCGCCGTAAAAGTGCTTGATGTCTACGGGAGCTTCTATTCTTGTAGACAGTGTTGGGCCTCCAAGAGCAGAGGTTTGTAGAACAAGAAGCAAGTTTCCCTTAAGTGGATCACCCAAGGTTTATCGAACTCGGGGAGGAAGAGATCAAAGATATCCCTCTCATGCAACCCCGCAACCACAAAGCAAGAAGTCTCTTGTGTCCCCAACACACCTAATAGGTGCACTAGTTCGGCGAAGAGATAGTGAAATACAGGTGGTATGAATGAATATGAGCAGTAGTAACGGCGTGTAGTTGATGGTGGTAATATGGTAGCAGTAGTAACGCAGCGAGTAGTAACGCAAGTAAAATAGTAAACAAGCAGCGATAGCGTATTTAGGAACAAGGCCTAGGGATTAGACTTTCACTAGTGGACACTCTCAACATTGATCACATAACAGAATAGATAAATGCATACTCTACACTCTTTTGTTGGATGATGAACACATTGCGTAGGATTACACGAACCCTCAATGCCGGAGTTAACAAGCTCCACAATTCAATGTTCATATTTAAATAACCTTAGAGTGCAAGAAAGATCAACACGACTAAACCAAGTACTAACACAACATGCACACTCGTCACCTTCACACTATGTAGGAGGAATAGATCACATCAATACTATCATAGCAATAGTTAACTTCACAATCTACAAGAGATCATGATCATAGCATACGCCAAGTACTAACACGGATGCACACACCTGTCACCATTACACCGTGCAGGAGGAATAAAACTACTTTAATAACATTGCTAGAGTAGCATATAGATAAATTGTGATACAAAACACATTGCAATCATAAAGAGATATAAATAAGCACTTCACTACGGCATTCATAACAGTGAGTAAGTATTCTGTGAAATATAGCCTAAGAGACCCACACGGTGCACACACTGTCACCTTTACACACGTGGGACAAGGAGTCTCCGGAGATCACATAAGTAAAACTCACTTGACTAGCACAATGACATCTAGATTACAAGCATCATCATATGAATCTCAATCATGTAAGGCAGCTCATGAGATTATTGTATTGAAGTACATAGGAGAGAGATGAACCACATAGCTACCGGTACAGCCCCGAGCCTCGATGGAGAACTACTCCCTCCTCATGGGAGCAGCAGCGGTGATGAAGATGGCGGTGGAGATGGCAGCGATGTCGATGGAGAAGCCTTCCGGGGCACTTCCCCGCTCCGGCAGGTGCCGGAACAGAGACTCCTGTCCCCCAGATCTTGGCTTCGCGATGGCGGCGGCTCTGGAAGGTTTCTGTGGGTTTCGTCCTCCGTAATAGGGTTTTCGCAACGGAGGCTTTAAATAGGCGAAGAGGCGGCGCAGGAGGGCTGAAGGGGCGACGACACTATAGGGCGGCGCGGCCAGGGCCTGGGCCGCGCCGGCCTATGGTCTGGGGGCCCAGTGCCCCCCTCCGGTCCCTCTCGTGTGTTCTGGATGCTTCCGGTGAAAATAGGAACCTGGGTCTTGATTTCGTCCGATTCCGAGAATATTTCGTTACTAGGATTTACGAAACCAAAAACAGCAGAAAACGTGAACCGGCACTTCGGCATCTTGTTAATAGGTTAGTTCCGGAAAATGCACGAATATGACATAAAGTGTGCATAAAACATGTAGGTATCATCAATAATATGGCATGGAACATAAGAAATTATCGATACGTCGGAGACGTATCGGCGGCAAGTTTCCCTTAAGTGAATCACCCAAGGTTTATCGAACTCGGGGAGGTAGAGGTCAAAGATATCCCTCTCAAGCAACCCTCGCAATTACGATACAAGAAGTCTCTTGTGTCCCCAACACACCTAATACACTTGTCAGATGTATAGGTGCACTAGTTCGGCGAAGAGATAGTGAAATACAAGTAGTATGGATGTATATGAGCAGTAGTAACGGCGCCAGAAAATAGCTTGCTAGCGTGCAGTTGATGGAAGTAATATTGCAGGAAGTAAAGATGCAGTAAAATAGTAAATAAGCGATGATTGCAGTATTTGGAAACAAGGCCTAGGGATCATACTTTCACTAGTGGACACTCTCAACATTGATCACATAATAAAACCACTCTACACTCTCTTGTTGGATGACAAACACCATGAATTGTGTAGGGCTACAAGAGCACCTCAATGCCGGAGTTAACAAGCTCCACAACATTCGATGTTCATATTTAAATAACCTTAGAGTGCATGATAGACCATTGCAATTATACCGAGTACTAACATAGCATGCACACTGTCACCAACAGACTATGAAAGGAGGAATAGATCACATCAATACTATCATAGTAATAGTTAACTCCATAATCTACAAGAGATTACAATCATAAACTACGCCAAGTACTACTCGATGCACACACCTGTCACCATTACATCATGGAGGAGGAATAGACTACTTTAATAACATCACTAGAGTAGCACATAGATTAATAGTGATATAAAGCACATTGCAGTCATAAAGGAATATAAATAAGCACTTCACTATGCTATTCTGAATTACTCTTTGGCAAGATAACGAACACTAATTCATCATGTAGGCAAACCTTAAAGATGTATTCCTAAGTACTAATAAACACCCCACGCTGTCACTGTGAGCATTCATAGGAGGTACTAACACACCACAATTTCATAGAGACATCCAACTCAAATCATAACTCGGTGAATAAGTATTCTGTGAAATATAGCCTAAGAGACCCACACGGTGCACACACTGTCACCTTTACACACGTGGAACAAGGAGTCTCCGGAGATCACATAAGTAAAATCCACTTGAATAGCATAACGACATATAGATTACAAGCTCATCATATGGATCTCAATCATGTAAGGCAGCTCATGAGATCATTGTATTGAAGTACATAGGAGAGAGAGATGAACCACATAGCTACTGGTACAGCCCTTAGCCTCGATGGAGAACTACTCCCTCCTCATGGGACACATCAGCGTTGATGAAGATGGCGGTGGTGTCGATGGAGATGCCTTCCGGGGGCACTTCCCCGTCCCGGCGGCGTGCCGGAACAGAGACTTCTGTCCCCCAGATCTTGGCTTCGCGATGGCGGCGGCTCTGGAAGGTTTCTCGTACCGTGGCTTATTCGTATCGAAGATTTAGGTCAGGGGGCTTCTTATAGGCGAAGAGGCGGAGTCGGAAGGGCTACGGAGCCGCCAGACAATAGGGGGCGCCCCCTGGGCCGCGCCGGCCACATGTGTGGCCCCCCAAGGGCTCCCCTCTGGTGCCTCTCCGGTGTTCTGGAAGCTTCGTGGAATTATAAGATGCTGGGCGTTCATTTCGTCCAATTCCGAGAATATTTCCTTACTAGGATTTCTGAAACCAAAAACATCAGAAAACAGGAACTGGCACTTCGACATCTCGTCAATAGGTTAGTTCCGGAAAATGCATAAATATGACATATAATGTGTATAAAACATGTGAGTATCATCATAAAAGTAGCATGGAACATAAGAAATTATAGATACGTTTGAGACGTATCACGCATGCCTGGCATACCTCGGACATTCTAGCAACGGTGATGACGTCTGAGTGAGCGCTGATATGCGTCAATGGACCAGAAGCGATCTCAGAAACGAGAGAGGAAGAACCCTGCTCCATTGATGATGATTGCAGAGAAGAAGAGTGGATTTTCCTGTACGGCAGTATGTTGTTGTTTCTCAGCGGATGATGTGATAGAGATACAAGGAAATGTTCAGAATATAAGGACTGGAGTTGGCAGTTAGTAGTAGCGGTTGCTAATTATAGACCATGAAAAACACTTATGCGCCAACACCTATAAAACCGTCAAAAGTAGTGGGGTGAAAGCAGTTACAGGGATGAGGGGGTCGTCCATCAGTTCCAAAAATAAGTTTAATACAGAGCATTAAAATCATCCATTTCATGATATGTAACCGTACTTACGCATCCATTGCATGCTATGCAACCATACTTATGCATCATGTTGTACAGCAGTACAGTGCACCTGCTGGTTTAGCACTCCATCAACAACATAAATGTACCTATGCAGCACATCGTTCGATACTTATACATACTATGTAATAGTACTCGTGATTCTGATTGGACAGTACTCCATAACTATCAACTGGGATCAGCTGTACTCTACCCTATTACCAACTGTACCTATCACATAGAACAGAAGAAACCAACGGAAACAATCTGGTTCTACTCTCCATGACACAACTGTCCTTGATTTAGTTGCAACACTGTACTCTACACTATTACTAACTGTACCTATCCCATAGAACCGAAGAAACCAACTATACCAACAGAAACAATCTCGTACTCCTCTCCATGCAGCACATGTACTCCTTTCAGTTGCAACAGAGTACTCCAGGCTATTAAGAATATATACCTTATATAAAATGAAACATGAGCAAAAACAAACAGAAACAATCTGCTGCTGCTCTTCGTAAATCAGATGTACTCCCGTCAATTTCATTCCTGTACTCCGCCTTCTTAGCACATGTACCTACAAGAAAGAGAAATTATTTACTAAAACCAACAGACACGATATTTCTACTCGTTTCTGTTGCACAGCTGTACTGATGCCAGTTTTACCACAATACTCGTAAAGAATGTATACCATTTGAATAAGAACAAAACCAAGAAGTACGAATTCGAAAAAACAAGTACCCAGACTTCCTTGCAACTTCACCAGTACCATGAAAATTACATCGTACGGAAATACAGAATAGAATACAAGAACGAAGAGGGCAACAAGTCAGAAGAGTCCACAATCCGGTTCGTTGTAGACGACGTCGCTAATACTAGTCCAACAGAGGGAGGAACGAAACGCGGCACACCTCGTTGTTGAAGACCTTGACAACGAAGCTAGCAGTATCCTCCCTGTGGCGAAAGGACGGGACATTCCCAGACTGAAGACCGTAGAGAGCAGCGAACATGCCCCAATCGCCAACAAGGTACACGCTTCCATGCTCCCAGACAGTCGACACCTTCCATGGCTCGTGCTTCGGACTCGCCTCTCGCAAGAGTGCATATCCCGGATCGTACCGCGCGTACGCCTTGGCAAAGGCGTCCGGAAGCCTCAGCTTCATCAGCCCTGGCACGGTGACGAACACCAAGAACTCGTGGGCCGGTGACAAGGTCATCGACACCTCCTTCCACGAGCATTTCACTGGCGGCTTATTTTCCACGACGGCGACGGCCGGAATGTCCCGTGGCACCCGAAAGGTTGTTACGGCACCGGCGGACGTGGCGGCCGCGACGCTCACAGGGCAATTCTCGCCGGTGGCAGTGACGCCCCCACTGGGCCTCGGTACATCCGCAGGCGGGGCGGCGGCAGCCTTCAACTTCCTCGACGCCCGGGGGACCTTGTCCTTGCTTCCAATAGGGCGACCGCGTCCCCGCTTCAGGTTGCTGACCGGGGAATTGGACGCCATACCTACCGTAGATGAACCAACTTGAAAAAGATGAACAAGACAAGACTTTGGTGGATTGGAGCAACGAAGAAGCATAGGAAGTTATGGAGAGCTCCACACAATCTATATAGAGAGCGAAAACAGATTCCGAGGCGACGGATGGGACATGAATGAGCTCCCCACAGTCTTCAGTCCGGAACAGTTTTCGGAGCGACGGATGAGACTCGACGATTCCTCTCCCGAGGCAGATCCAACGGCACCATAGCGACTGTCGTTCCGCATTCGCGGCGAAGATACTAGCAACGTGTCACGCGTCCTGTCACATGCCACCGGAGGTACATGTGCAACCTTGGTTCAACCCTTACCAACAGTCTGTACCCGTGTTCGTGCCGCGCCTGTACTCGCGCATACAGCACAACCGTACTACATAATATCAACAATATTAGATATTATAGAAAACAGAAACTATCAACTAAAACCAAAAAGATACAATATTTGATCTTCGTGCCGCATCTGTAATTTCCCCAGCTGCAACCAAAAGCAAAAGAAACAACCTGGTAATAATATCCATTATTAAAATAATGAATTAAATCGTTAGAGTATAAGTGGTATTGTTCAGAATATCAAAAAATCCCGCAAAACCCTGACGTGGTGGGTCCCACAATATCAACCAATTCATCTTCTACATATATATTAGAACTGTATTAGGGCAAAAACCTACATACTCAACTCTAATCTACTCAAACACCCACGGAAGAACTCAGCACAAGGACGCGGTACAGGCCGACCCCGTACAAGAACTTGTCGGAGAATCAAGATAGTCTCCACTGCTGCTCCATCCGAGGTTAGTTTCCCATCAAGCAACAGACTGCACTACGATGCCTGAATTCGTTGTCTCCACACATGTATTCCTTTTATACAAATTAGAACACATAGACTGTGCGGCAGATCCCATTTCTCCCCCCATCACCGGTCCAGCAAAAAGTAAGGGCAAACCCTAGCGAGCCGCCAAACACCTGTCCTCTCTACACTCCCCTCCTCCTCATCGACCAGCGGTGAAGGAAGCTGTGGAGATCTGAGTTGTTGCTGCGGGGATTACAGTGGCTACTCTACTCACTCCGCCGACTCCGCCGGCCACCCTTCAATCCGCGACGGCGCGTGCCTTTAGAGATCTGTGAGCTCGGGCACAGTATGGATCAATTCCACCGATGGCTCATCCTTTAGTTTCTTCTCCAATGGTATAGAAATTAAGGAAGTAAATGGCATCTGCGTCTAAAGCAGACCTTTCGTTATTAAATATTTATTTGCTTATTAGTCTGACTGTTGTAAACAGTATTAGCTTTGTAATGCACTCTGTAACTGCAGGTACAAACCTTATTAATCTAAGGCAAAACTACAGCCTTATGTGTGTAACCATGAGTAGAAACCAAGGAAAATTTAAATAATAACTTTAACCCCCTGCATATATTGCCTTATCAACTTAAGACATAATTACAGCCTTATGTGTGAAAGTGCGCTATGGCACTCATCTTAACAAAATTAATTTAAGAATAGTTTCCATGATAAATTTAAATAGTTGCTTTCCTCCCATGCAGATTTTTGCATTTCAATTTCAGGAAGAATAGCAAATCTCCGGTATGACAAGTTGATACGTCCCAAACGTATCTATAATTTCTTATGTTCCATGCTACTTTTATGATGATACTCACATGTTTTATACACATTATATGTCATTATTATGCATTTTCCGGCACTAACCTATTGACGAGATGCCGAAGAGCCAATTGTTGTTTTCTGCTGTTTTTGGTTTCAGAAATCCTAGTAAGGAAATATTCTCGGAATTGGACGAAATCAACGCCTAGGGGCCTATTTTTCCACGAAGCTTCCAGAAGACCGAAAGGATCACGAAGTGGGGCCACGATGCGACGACACGCTAGGGCGGCGCGGCCTGGGCCTTGGCCGCGCGGCCCTGTTGTGTGGGGCCCCGTGGCGCCTCCTTGACCTGCCCTTCCGCCTACTTAAAGCCTCCGTCGCGAAACCCCCAGTACCGAGAGCCACGATACGGAAAACCTTCCAGAGACGCCGCCGCCACCAATCCCATCTCGGAGGATTCAGGAGATCGCCTCCGGCACCCTACCGGAGAGGGGAATCATCTCCCGGAGGTCTCTTCATCGCCATGATCGCCTCCGGATCGATGTGTGAGTAGTTCACCCCTGGACTATGGGTCCATAGCAGTAGCTAGATGGTCGTCTTCTCCTCATTGTGCTATCATGTTAGATCTTGTGAGCTGGATATCATGATCAAGATCATCTATTTGTAATCCTTCATGTTGTGTTTGTTGGGATCCGATGAATATTGAATACTATGTCAAGTTGATTATCAATCTATCATATATGTTATTTATGTTCTTGCATGCTCTCCGTTGCTAGTAGAGGCTCTGGCCAAGTTGATACTTGTGACTCCAAGAGGGAGTATTTATGCTCGATAGTGGGTTCATGCCTCCATTAAATGCGGGACGAGTGACGGAAAGTTCTAAGGTTGTGGATGTCTTGTTGCTACTAGGGATAAAACATCGATGCTTTGTCTAAGGATATTTGTGTTGATTACATTACGCACCATACTTAATGCAATTGTCTCGTTGTTTACACCTTAATACTGGAGGGGTTCGGATGATAACCTCGAAGGTGGACTTTTTAGGCATAGATGCATGCTTGGATAGCGGTCTATGTACTTTGTCGTAATGCCCTGATTAAATCTCATAGTACTCATCATGATATATGTATATGCATTATTATGCCTTCTTTATTTGTCAATTGCCCAACTGTAATTTGTTCACCCAACATCTGCTATCTTATGGGAGAGACACCGCTAGTGAACTGTGGACCCCGGTCCTAATCTTTACATCTGAAATACAATCTACTGCAATACTTGTTCTTTACTGTTCTCTGCAAACAAACATCATCATCCACACTATACATCTAATCCTTTGTTTACAGCAAGCCGGTGAGATTGACAACCTCACTGTTACGTTGGGGCAAAGTTCTGTGATTGTGTTTTGCAGGTTCCACGTTGGCGCCGGAATCCCTGGTGTTGCGCCGCACTACACTCCTCCGCCATCAACCTTCAACGTGCTTCTTGACTCCTCCTGGTTCGATAAACCTTGGTTTCTTTCTGAGGGAAAACTTGCTACTGTACGCATCACACCTTCCTCTTGGGGTTCCCAACGGACGTGTCGACTTCACGCATCATAAGTCAGCAGGAATCACCGTCCTTGAATGAAGGTAATGTACAAACTTATCCCTCAATGCAAAAATGTGTTACTCTTATGATTCCTTTGAAGTCAAACCGGTTTATCTTTAAAGCATATTAAAACATAAAAATTCAAAATTTCTAATATAAAAATTTTCTGGTACTTACCATCAGTGACAATGAGTTTAAGATTAACTAAAACGTCTCTACAACTAAAATGCATCTATATAAAACTATAATAGCTTCAAACAATTATATTAAATGTTAAATACGATTTCCATGTATTAACCTTTGGATAGATGATTTCTGCGATATTATTGCAGCCACTATAAATCATGAGGAAGCTCCAATTGCCCCACTAAACTTGAAGCCACTGGCGGTTGTGTTCCAAGAAGAACAAGACAACAAAAATGCATTAAATGCAAATATACAGTCTAAAAGGAAAAATTGTGAAGCAAGAACAAGCGTAGATTCCTCTAAAAATATTGCAACAGCAGTCAGACCGCCTCCTCGCAGAAACATTTTGAATAGCCTTGCAGGAAGAAAGCACAAGAATATATCATCAGAGAAAGAGGCAGCAAGAATGGAAAAAGAGTCTGAAAACATGTTAAAGAAAACTGCCGATATTGGTTCTAAAAGTCCAAGGAGAAGCAAACGATTGTCTTCTACAAAAGAGACAGTAGTCACCAGCTCTAGCCAAAGTGCTCCAAATATCAATGAAGAAGAAAAAACACAGCCTACAAAATCTGCCAAAGAAGGAAAGAAATCAGAAAACGCCGCCGCAATAAGAAAATCGTCTCGCAATACCAAACATCACGCTGAGCATGACGACAACGAAGAGAACAACACCAGCGATGAAGAAAACGATGAATACAACGAGGTAAATATGAGTATTTTCTTAGTACCTTGGATGCAAAATAAATGCATTTATTATATTGTTAAACATTTTTGTCTAACACAATTGATTTTAATCATGCAGAACATATCTGAAAATTCAGAAGATAAAAAAAATAAAGGCAAGAAACAGGAAAAGGCAAGAAGGATTGCAAAAAAGGCAAAAATAAATTTTATGGCCAGAACGATCAACAAGACAGTAAGATGCTCACTTAGACAGCTATTCACCTGTGTTGAAATATTGGAGGAACGACATATAAAAAGGCTTCGGGATGCAGGTTTGGGTCCTTTGCTTGACAGCAAGATCAGGCAAAACATTAATATCCGACTTGCCTGCTTCCTTATGAATAGAATAGATCCAACAACCATGACTCTGAATCTAGGAGTAGCAAACAAAGTAATTGAGATTACTTCTTATGCTATCCATCTACTGTTTGGGCTGCCAGACGTTTCAAACACAACTCCTAGACCATCAGAAAGTGGCAACGACAAAACATTGCATGAGTTGAAGATTGAGCTTGGATTTAGGAAAAATGAGGATATGAATACTGATGACCTTCGCAAGCTCCTAAGGTTGTTGGTTAAAGACGAAGCAAACGACGATTTGGCTCTGAAAGTATTTGTGTTGATAATGTACATGAAATTCATATGCCCTGGAACAGCTATCCGTGTGTCAAGGGAGGCAGCAATGGTAAAAAATCTAGACATATCAAAGTTGAAGGACATGGATTTGTGTCAGTTGCTTGTAGATGAGCTCAAGAGAGCCGTCATCCGAGTACGTGAAAATCTAAATCAAAATGGATCGCCTCGCTCGGCTGCATCATAGCACCGGATCTCGTTATATCTTGATTGTTGTATGAAACAAGGCCTTTCGGACCTGGACACAAGAACACCTCGTACACACTTCATGGATTATGAAAAACTAAAGAGCATCGCTGCAACAGATCGTGCTAAAAAAGGCGGGGAAGACCCCAATACCTGGATATTTGGAAACTTACCTGTAAGAAAATTTCAATGACCATTTATCTTTTTTGTTAATTATATCTCGTACTGCATAAGTTAATACAATGTTTTCATTTTCTCATCCTAACAGTGGAAAGCACCAAATGACATAGTTTACTACCAGAAAAGGAATCCACTGAAAAGAATGTATCCGCATCATGAAGACCAAATGATGTCAGCAAAGCGTACTTTCAGAGGATCAAGCATTCCAGCTGGTGGTTCCATTGAAGAAGAAAACACCAGTGTATCAGAAGATACATTGGAACAAATTGACAACTTGCTGACTAGCGCATACGACCTATCACACAAAGTACCAACTACATTTGACCGCCTCAAAAATGGAACAGCTGCTGAAAACCAAGCAACTACTGTCAAAAAAAATTCTGACAACGAAGCTAAAGTTATAGAAAGTTTACAGAAGACAACATTTCATCTCAGACAAACTTTCGCATTGTTCAAGAAAGCATAGGATGAACGTTGCAAGCAAATTCAGCAAGATGAAAGGATAGCAAATAATGAGGTACGACAAAAGACATAATCACACTGGCAATTTTTTGTTGTGTGTGTTCAAATTTAACTAATTGAACTACTTACAAATCATAATTTTAAAGTTCCAAGTACAACAATATAAGACTAATCAAATTTAAATACAAAAAACCAGGTTGACAAAGAAGCTGCATCTCCAACTCAAGAAGGCACTGTAGAAAAAACAAGAAGTGGAAAAAATGTGAGTTAACCTCAACTACATGTGAGTTAACCTCAATTACAAATACAACAACCGTTTAAATTGTTTTTCTAACTTGTTAACATATCATAACAGGTTGCAAAGTAACCTGCTTCTACAAAAGAAAGGATTCAGGTACAATCAAAAAATGAAGATAATATTAACTTGCTCATTGAATACAAAATAAAGTAATACTATTAAGTTGTTGTGGTGAATTTACAAAATAAATAATTTTTTCCTAATAAACTTTTTATGTTATATCTTTGATTTACAAGTGCAAGATGATGGCCCAATGGAAGCATCAGGAAACTTTTACTTCTACAACTGAAGTGTGATAAACATCTGTACTAAGACGTTGGTTTGAACTACCTACAACTTTTTTAGTGTCTGTACTTTTGTAAACGTCTGCAAAGTTGAAACTCCGGAAACATATGATTGCATAACTTCCTAATTCGAACCAGTGATTATCAATGTGAAACAAGTGTACTCTTTTCGAACCATGTTGGTTGCATTGTACCTCGCAGAAAAAAAAATATCAAAAACAAAATCTTGCAGCACAAGTTTTTGCTCCTCTTGGTGCGGACGCTATACTCGTATCTCCGTCACCTTTGTACTCCACAATCCTTGCACATGTAACTCCGCCAGACAAAACGGAAATTGTTGCAGAGAAACAAAAAGAAACACGGTTGGTACGGACGCTATACTCGTCTCTCCGTCACATCTTTACTCCACAATCCTTCCACATGTACCTCCGCCAGACAAAACAGAAATTGTTGCAGAGAAACAAAAAGAAACACGGTTGCGTGTTCCCCTTGGTATGGACGCTGTACTCGTCTCTACGTCACCTTTGTACTCCACAATCCTTGAACATGTACCTCCGCTAGACAAAACAGAAACTGTTGCAGAGAAACAAACAGAAACACGGACCCCTGCTCCCCTTGGTGCGAACACTATACTCGTCTCTCCGTCACCTCCGTACTCCACAATCCTTGCACATGCACCTGCGTTAGACAAAACGGAAAATCACAAAGGGAAACAACGGGAAACACGGTACCGTGCTCCTCACCGTGCGGATGATGTACTCGTTTCTCCCTCACATATGTACTCCACAAGCCTTGCACATGTACCTGCGCTAGACAAAACGGAAAATCACAAAGGGAAACACGGTACCGTGCTCCTCACCGTGCGGATGCTGTACTCGTCTCTACCTCACATCTGTACTCCACAAGCCTTGCACACTGTACTGCGCTAGACAAAACGGAAAATCACAAAGGGAAACACGGTACCGTGCTCCTCACCGTGCGGATGCTGTACTCGTCTCTACCTCACATCTGTACTCCACAAGCCTTGCACCTGTACCTGCGCTAGACAAAACAAAAATCATCCAGAGAAACACAGAACGTGCTCCTCTTGGTGGAGACGTTGTACTCGTTTCTCCCTCACCTCCGTACCCCACAAGCCTTGCACCTGTAACTACAATAGACAAAAACGGGAATAATCCAGAGAAACAAAGAGGAACAAGGTCAAGTGCTCCTCTTAGTGAAGACGATGTACTCGTATTTCCGCCACCGCTGTACTGTATAAGCCTTGCACTCGTACCTGCGCTGGAGAAGAAGGACTTTTTTCTTATTCCCCTTCGTACCCGCGCTATTGTCTTTCCTATTATTGTCTTTTCGAGAACAATCCCATCCACACATCGGAAACTAATGAATCACAACATCCACCGCATGCTGGAATAATATAATATATGTAAAAGGCAGTGGACGACAAAACCCCGCACTAGGTCCCGTATGTCATAGAGGCAGAATAGGATAAGTGTAAAAGAGAGTGGACGACAAGGCCTCACAGTAGCTCCCGGATGTAATAGTGGCAGAATAGAATAAACATAAAAGAGAGTGGACGATAATGCCCCCAAGTAGGTCCCAAATGTATAGAGGCATAATAGAATAAATATAAAAGTGAATGGACAATAACACCCCGAAGTAGGTCAGAAATGTCTTTGGGTAGAAACCACACCAAAACTACTCTACTTGGCTTCTAAAATCAACAGTTCCACACCAACCGCTTTGCAAGAATCCACCTCCTTATCCAAAACAGGAAAAGAAAGCAACAACAGCAAGGGAGCATCGCCGGCATCTCCATCACAGAACACCAGCTGCAATTCGGAAAACTATCCCAGGTTTCGGATCATTGGTATGTATATCTCCAAAACTTCTAGATTCGGTGGAAACTCTATGTTCTAAATAGATCAGTCGCATACCACAATAATGCAGAAAACAGATCTAGGGTCTAGTGGAAAACAGTCTCACTACGCTTTCTTTTTCCACCTCGTGAATCAAGCACGAACTTGAAGTTCCGCTCATGGATCTAGTAGGAACAAACATCACACACATACATCGTATTCGAGGTCAACCAAGGGAAAAAGGTCAAATGTCGGCGGACATAGAGATATCAATAAGTATATCAAATTTTAATTCCAAGTCAACCAAGAAAACAAGGTTAAATGATTAATATAGGTCATGAACAATATATTCATTGCTAAAATATACTAATACTCCACACTATGATATTTAAATGACAAATAAGAAAAGATATAACTATAAATCACATGAATTTCATTATCACTTCGAACTAAATTGAAACAAATAAATTATTTATATCCAAAATGTATTTGTTTGCATTCGTGAATAATCTGTAGTTCTTTGGTCTCCAAAATATATTGCAAGCATATGCAATTTGATGGTTACCTTTTTGTTCTACATAGAAAATGCTTTCAAGACTGCAAGAGGCTGCACACAACAGGGCAAAGAAGTACGGATACTTGTGCAGAAGCTGTCCAATATGCGAGTCCGACCCTCACTACCAGGTTTCAAATAATCAAATTTAATGCTTTGTTCCACAAAAAATATATTACTCATCAAATACAATGAAAGTTGACCTAAATTCAATTTAAATATGATTTACAATGAATGAATTAATAA
This sequence comes from Lolium rigidum, assembly GCF_022539505.1. NCBI lineage: Eukaryota > Viridiplantae > Streptophyta > Magnoliopsida > Poales > Poaceae > Lolium > Lolium rigidum. The sequence goes on along the minus strand of NC_061513.1, from coordinate 185,773,842 downwards.
TTGAAATGTCATATCTAGGGAACACTGCTTGCAAGACTTCAGGAGACTGCGCAATCAAGGGCAGAGGAGTACGGATACTTGTGCAACAACTATTCAACATACGGCGTCGACCCTCAAGACCAGGTTTTCAAATAATCATAATTTAATGCTTAGTTGCGTATAAACCATATTACTTCATGTCGTGCAATGAAAGTTAATTTAATTTTATTTAAATCTTAATGCATCTAAACTATATGATCTTAATGCATCTAAACTATAGGAAATTCAGGCAACAGGTAATCAGGGTACAACCAACACTGCCATTGAAAAGAGCCAAAGCAATGATGAAAGTGACAACATCACAGACAAAGGTGTTGACAGAGATATTGATGAAAGTTATGCACACTTTATCTCAAAGGTGTTGACAGAGATAACTGTTAGAGGTACAAATACTAGCAACTAAAAAAGCAAACATTACAGTCAATATATAGTTTTCAATGGAAAAATTATAATACCTCTTGATTGTAGGACCTGGACTGTATGGAGACGAATTTTGACGAAGCATGCGTCTTTGGAAACCACGTGGAGATGAATTACACTCAAGTACTCCACCTGACAAATGAAGTCATCACGAACCAGACACCAACTATTAAACATTATATTTGCACCATGACTAAATCATTTGTTACAAGAGGCATATGTAGGATGGTAAGTTTATCGGAGTTTTCGTAAGTCTATCTCGTCAATTATATAAAATACTTACTGTCTTCATGACAAGAAAACTTCTGACATAGTGTACCACAAAACTAATAATGGTTCGTTAATATCTTTTTAGGAATTTTCAGAAGAATTCACTAATGAACACATTCGGGGATTCATACAAGAACCGGTTAAAGTTGTTGTCAGCTGCACATCGGGAGACATTACAATGTATGCTACCATGAAGATGGATAAGAATGGGAAAGCTATGATAAAGAAAGGTTTCCGAGATATAGTTGAAGAATTTTACCTAAAAGAAGGAGACATTTGCTCATTTAGCTTCAAAGATGAAAGAGGATCTCCATTCTTACATGGCAGTGCCTAGCTCAAGCTTGTCATAACAAAGCTACAAAGTGAGGCGTAAGTTAAAATAAGTACAATGTGTCAGTACTGAAACAATGTGAACCACGCAACGAATTACGTACAAGTATTTGTATTTGGTTATTAGTTAATGCTAGTGTCACGTGTACTTTTCAATATTTTATATGTAATATTTGAGAAACTCCTCGAATTTATTGACACTGTAATGTTAATGCTAGTGTCATATGTCTGAAATTCATTTGCTGCGAACTATACTCGACTCGTCATCACCGCTGTACTCGACAAGCCTTTGCACCTGTAACTACGCTAGAGAAAAAGGAAAGAGACACAGTCCTGTACTCCTCTTCCTACATAAGTTGTACTCGACTCCCGGTCACCGCTGTACTCGACACGCTTTTACACCTGTACCTGGACTAGAGAAAACGGAAAGAGGCAAAATCATGTACTCCTCTTGGTGTGAAACATGTACTCGGTTCGCCATCACCGCTGTACTTGACACGCATTTGAACCAGTACCTGCGATAGAGAAGCATAGACTTGTACTCATTTTGATGTGAAACCTGTACTCGACTAGCCGTCATCGCCGTACTCGACACCCCTTCGAACATGTACCTACGCTAGAGAAAACGGAAATCTTTCCAGATAATCAAAACAGAAACACAGTACCGTGTTCCTCTTCCTACCTAGGCTGTACTCGTCTCTACGTCATTCTTGTACTCCACACCCCTTCGATCATGTACCTGCGCTAGAGAAAACGGAAATCTTTCAAGAGAAACAAACAAAGAAATGACCTCGTACACCTCTTGGTTCCAACGCCGTACTCGTTCATACGTCGTAGATGTACTTCACAACCCTTCGAACATGTATTTGCGCTAGAGAAAACGGAAATCTATCCAGAGAACAAACAGAGAGACGACCTCGTACTCCTTTTGGTTCCGACACTGTACTCGTGTCTACGTCTCGGATGTACTTCACAAGCCTTGCACATGTACCTGTGCTAGAGAAAACGGAAATCTTTCCAGATAAATGAAAAGAGAAACACAGTACCGTGCTCCTCTTCCTACCTAGGCTGTACTCGTTTCTACGTCAGGGATGTACTTCACACCCCTTCGAACATGTACCTACGCTAGAGAAAACGGAGATCTTTCCAGATAAATCAAAAGAGAAACACAGTACCGTGCTCCTCTTCCTACCTAGGCTGTACTCGTCTCTACGTCGTGCTTGTACTTCACACCCCTTCGAACATGTACCTACACTAGAGAAAATGGAAATCTTTCCAGATAAATCAAAAGAGAAACACAGTACCGTGCTCCTCTTCCTACCTAGGTTGTACTCGTCTCTACGTCGTTCTTGTACTTCACACACCTTCGAACATGTACCTACGCTAGAGAAAACGGAAATCTTTCCAGATAAATCAAAAGAGAAACACAGTACCGTGCTCCTCTTCCTACCTAGGCTGTACTCGTCTCTACGTCGTTCTTGTACTTCACACACCTTCGAACATGTACCTACACTAGAGAAAACGGAAATCTTTCCAGATAAATCAAAAGAGAAACAAAGTACCATGCTGCTCTTCCTACCTAGGCTGTACTCGTCTCTACATCGGGGATGTACTTCACAACCCTTCGAACATGTACCTACACTAGAGAAAACAGAAATCTTTCCAGATAAATCAAAAGAGAAACACAGTACCGTGCTCCTCTTCCTACCTAGGCTGTACTCGTCTCTACGTCATTCTTGTACTCCACACCCCTTCGAACATGTACCTGCGCTAGAGAAAACGGAAATCTTTCAAGAGAAACAAACAGAGAAACGACCTCGTACTCCTCTTGGTTCCGACGCTGTACTCGTCTCTATGACGAGGATGTACTTCACAAGCCTTTCACCTGTACCTGCGCTAGAGGAAACGGAAATCTTTCCAAATAAATCAAAAGAGAAATACAGTAACGTGCTCCTCTTCCTACCTAACCTGTACTCGTCTCTACGACGAGGATGTACTTCACAACCCTTCGAACATGTACCTACGCTAGAGAAAACGGAAATCTTTCCAGATAAATCAAAAGAGAAAACGAAAATCTTTCAAGAGAATAAAAGAGAAAACGGAAATCTTTCCAGACAATAAAAGAGAAAACGGAAATCTTTCCAGAGAAACAAACAGAGAAACTACCTCGTACTCCTCTTGATTACGACGCTGTACTCGTCTCTGCGTCGCGGATGTACTTCACAAGCCTTTACATCTGTACCTGCGCTAGAGGAAACGGAAATCTTTCCAGACAATAAAAGAGAAAATCAAACGGAAATATTTCCAGAGAATAACAGACCTGTACTCGCCTAGCCATCATCGCCGTACCCGACGCCCCTTCGAACATGTACCTACGCTAGAGGAAACGGAAATCTTTCCAAATAAATCAAAAGAGAAATACAGTACTGTGCTCCTCTTCCTACCTAACCTGTACTCGTCTCTACGACGAGGATGTACTTCACAACCCTTCGAACATGTACCTACGCTAGAGAAAACGGAAATCTTTTCAGATAAATCAAAAGAGAAAACGGAAATCTTCCAAGAGAATAAAAGAGAAAACGAAAATCTTTCCAGACAATAAAAGAGAAAACGGAAATCTTTCCAGAGAAACTACCTCGTACTCCTCTTGGTTACGACGCTGTACTCGTCTCTGCGTCGCGGATGTACTTCACAAGCCTTTGCATCTGTACCTGCGCTAGAGGAAACGGAAATCTTTCCAGATAAATCAAAAGAGAAATACAGTACCGTGCTCCTCTTCCTACCTAACCTGTACTCGTCTCTACGATGAGGATGTACTTCACAACCCTTCGAACATGTACCTACGCTAGAGAAAACGGAAATCTTTCCAGATAAATCAAAAGAGAAACAAAGTACCATGCTCCTCTTCCTACCTAGGCTGTACTCGTCTCTACGTCGGGTATGTACTTCACACACCTTCGAACATGTACCTACACTAGAGAAAACGAAAATCTTTCCAGATAAATCAAAAGAGAAACAAAGTACCATGCTCCTCTTCCTACCTAGGCTGTACTCGTCTCTACGTCGGGTATGAACTTCACAACCATTCGAACATGTACCTACACTAGAGAAAACGGAAATCTTTCCAGATAAATCAAAAGAGAAACAAAGTACCATGCTCCTCTTCCTACCTAGGCTGTACTCGTCTCTACGTCGGGTATGTACTTCACAACCCTTCGAACATGTACCTACACTAGAGAAAACGGAAATATTTCCAGATAAATCAAAAGAGAAACACAATACCGTGCTCCTCTTCCTACCTAGGCTGTACTCGTCTCTACGTCGGGTATGTACTTCACAACCCTTCGAACATGTACCTACGCTAGAGAAAATGGAAATCTTTCCAGATAAATCAAAAGAGAAACACACTACCGTGCTCCTCTTCCTACCTAGGCTGTACTCGTTTCTACGTCGAGGATGTACTTCACACCCCTTCGAACATGTACCTACGCTAGAGAAAACGAAAATCTTTCCAGATAAATCAAAAGAGAAAACGGAAATCTTTCAAGAGAATAAAAGAGAAAACGGAAATCTTTACAGACAATAAAAGAGAAAACGGAAATCTTTCCAGAGAATAAAAGAGAAAATCAAACGAAAATCTTTCCAAAAGAAAAAAATAGAAAATAGAAAAAAAGAACAACAGTTTGATGCGCCGAAGGGGCCTTGATACGAGGCGAAGCCGAGCCGTAGCAATCGCTTCGACGTATGGGGGTAACGACAAACGGGGACAACAACATATATCTACCATTCATTATATTTATTAATGTTTGATGCGCCGAAGGCGCCTTAATACGAGGCAAAGCCGAGCCATAGCAATCGCTTCGACGTATGGGGGTAACGACAAACGGGGACAACGACATATATCTGCCATTCATTATGTTTATTAATGTTTGATGCGCCAAAGGCTCCTTGATACGAGGCGAAGCCGAGCCGTAGCAATCGCTTTGACATATGTCTTCTTGTAGCACTCTGTTGGAATTAAAAAAAAAATTATAATTTGAAAGTGCTACCTCCCTCCCATTAATTCCCCAGAAAACTCACAGCCCGGAAATATAAAGGGGAAAAGCCAAAAAAGAAGTCCCGCCTAATTTTTTGAAAACGTACAGCGCGCGTAAAAGGAAAAAGAAGCTTAACGGGTTCGCATATTGTTAACGGGTCTACCGGAGCGTAAAGGGAAAAAACCAAACCCGGAAAACGATTCGCGTCTTTTCCCGGAGACACGTTCCGCGCTCGACACGTGTAGTCGCGAAAGCGCGCGCGGAATGGGTTTTTCCCTTCTCAAAGATCGCACCTGGGGAGGTGTTATACACCACCCGTTGTAGCGTAGCGCCTCGCACCTCCTGAAGCGTGAGCTGATGGGCCAGGCCCATTAATATCTCTACCGTGGACATGTTTCTTTCTCTCGTGCGCTTAGCTCGTACCGTTTCAGTTCCGGTTTTTTCTGTTAGATTTGTTCTAATTTTCTGCCTAGTTTTTGTTTTGGAAATTTGTGCAAATATTTATTAATTTTTGAACCAAATTATAGTGTGGACATTTTTTAAATATGAACTATTTCAAATCTATCTATTTTTTAAAACTGAACATTCTCGAAATCTATAAACATTTTTAAAAATCTGAGAAAAAATGAAATATGAAAATTATTAAAATCAGAAAAATCAAATACGAACAATAACACGTACAAAATATGAGAATTTTTTTTAATCTAAACATTTTTTAAATCTAAACATTTTCACATTTTTAAACATTTTTTATATAAACTTTTCAGAGAAAAGGAACAGAAAAAAGAAATAAAAAATAAATGAGAAAATCGAAAAATAAAATAGATAAACTGACAAAGAAGGGAGTGAAAACCCGCAGCAGAAAATTGGAGCAAAAAATCCGTGCAGAAAACCGCACCAGAAAAACCTTAAATAGAAACCGCTTTACCTAGGCTATGCCCAGAAACGGAATATCAAAGCAAATACAGGCTAGAGGTGGTGCGCGTTCCGAACCTAACACGTCGCAACGGGCGGTGTATAGAAATTTGCGGGAGGGGGAGTGTATAGCGGATTTCCTATACACCGACCAGGTCGGCGCGTACCGCGCGCCGCACACCCCCGCGCGCGGTATGGGCCGGCCCAGTTCGGGTGTTGGGCCACTTGGCCGTTTTCTTTTTTTGAGATATTTTTCTGTTCTTTTTCTTTTTCTGTTCTTTTCTTTTTCATTTCTGTTTTCTTTTTCATTCCTTTTTTCTTTTTTGTTTCTTTTTATTTTTTGTTTCTTTTTCTTTTCTGTTTTTTTTCATTCTTAAGATTTAATTTTTTAAATTTAAATATATATTTAAATGTAAAATGCTTTATCTCAAATATTCGAGAAAATTTAAATTCGAAAAATGTTCAAGTCGAAAAATTGTTCAAATGTGAAAACTGTTCAAATAAAAAAATTGTTCAAATTCGAAAATTGTTCATATATAAAAAATAATAAATTTTGAATTTTTTTTGTTCCATTTTAAAATTTGTTCCAATCTAAAAAATGTTCAAATTTTAAAAATATGTAAATTTCAGAAAAACTAAAGTAATTTTAAAAATGGGTCTAAAAAGAATCAGCTTTTAAAAAACGTAAAAAAAATAGAACAGAAAAAACAAAAAAGCAAAAGAAACAAAAAAAGAAAGAGTGGAAATGTTAGGCCGGCCCAACAACCCGCCTGGGGGTGTGCGGCACCTGGTCCGCACCGACCAGGTCGGCGTACAGCACCCCCCGTGGTATAGGCCGTGCCGCCCGCCCATTTTGGGCTCGAGTGGGCGCGCAGCCCATCCCCAGCTTGTGCGTGAAATACGAGCACGTCTCTAAAGCCCGAGATCTGCTTAGGCCTGTATAGTTCAGAAGTTCTTATTCGCCGGCCCGTATGGGACTGGCTCTCCTGAATAATCTCCCCCTGCTCGAAATTTGCTGCCTGTCGTAGCTTTGCATCAACAGCATGATTAGCTGAAGATAATTTAGGAAGTACTAATTAGTCAAGCACTCAAGCATATGGCATGATAAGAACATGTGCCACGTTCAGTGTCTATCTAAGCTACATGTGTCCACATACAGACCTGCTCGCACATGCATCCAGAGTTAGGTCCAACACGTGTTGAGTGACTCGATCAGATTATTGATCGAAGCAATCCGTGAAAACTATTTCAGGGAGGCAAGTACTACTATCGAATATACTACGGAATGCTTCGTGGCAAAACAATTTAATCGGCCGTTCGCCGAAGCCTGCATGATAGGCCGGCGCCGCTCGAGGTGTGTGGAATCATGCTGTCATAACCAAGCCAAGTCATCGAATCCGGTTCGATGTGCAGTTATATGCTAGTGTAGCGCCCGCGCTAGCTGACCCTATCTGACTAGCTACCTCCAGCACAGTGAAGCAAAAGGATGTAAGCACGGTGGATGGGCATGACGCGACTGTGAGCTTGCCGCTTCGCTCCCATCATTCCATGAATCTCTAGGATGCTGCCCGCCTCAGTTGGGAATAAAGGCAACAATGGATGATTCGAGTCGTCGTCGTCGGTCGACCACTATGGCCACCTGGTGGAGGAAGTACCTCCAATTAAGCTATAACCAGAATATATTCGTAGTGGATGCGAGGATTCCAGTCCTTGTTTGAGACATAATAGATTCCACAACGCATTACTAGCAGATTCACTGGCACGACCGCCTGGTGTGTGCCCCTGGAAGGGAAGAGAGGCCTTCCGGGTCACCCGAGGGGGGCTGAAGGAGTAGCAGTCATGGCACTTTGTAAGGAGCGGCTCCGGCGAGGTGATTGGGCCGCACCGCAGGATGCAAAAGGCTAGCTAGGGCTAGCTCGATTATGCTGGTAGCCACAGACGACCTGTTCAGTTTAGGAACTAGTTTAACGCTAGCTAGCTGTCTTTTCACCGCTTTGATCGTTTATGGTAAGCTCGCCTTTCATGCCGGAAAAGACGCAGGCAGACGGGCAGAGCACTGGTGCGCGTGCACTGCCTCTGATGACATGACTAGATGCAAGAAGGAAGAATCTCCTTTGCATATACCCTGACCTGACCCTAGCACAATTGCACAAAGGGGAATCACTCAGCCGGGGGGACACTGCGCTTCAGGAAAAACCCTGGGGGCTGGGGCACCCAGCACTCAGCTCTCGCATTTCTTCTGAACCGTTCGCTGCCGGCCAGTGCGTCCAGGTAGCTGGGTGCCTGGGTGCGCATGGCATGCTTGCCCGGGGAGGTCGGGACCGACGGCTCTGCCGCCGGAAAGCTAGGTCCCGAAGAGGCACGCCTTTGCCTTCCAAGGACCTTGGAGGTGCATGCGCGCCATGGCAAAGCCGCAGAGACGCATGAGACGAGATCGATCGATGACGAGGAAGGCTGTAGCTAGGTAGCGCGCGATAAGGTCGATCATCGGTGAGGGCCGGCGCCGCACTCGCGCCCATCCCTGCCGCCACCGCCATGCGCGTGCGAGCATGCGCGCATGTGGCCGCGCCTTGGGTTTCGCTCTCCTCGGCGTGTACCTGAACTTTTTCTCCCCAATCTGCTCGTCATGTGCTAGCCTAGCTGCTCCCGCGCCGTGCGCGGCCGACGTCCACTCCTTTTTCGGTGGGTCTCGGGGCGACCCTTTTCTTGCCTTGTTTAATCCCATCACCCGTCCATCCGTCCGTCCGAGAGAACGGATCGACGCCGGCGGTGGAGCTAGCTTAGCGGCCATGTTGCTTCGGAACCCACATACGTACCTTCGAATGATATGTGCCGCCCGATCGAGTTCGATCGGCGCTTGGGCCACTGTGGAAGAACAGCACGGGCGTCGCCGTCGCCCTAATCATCAGCTCCAGAGATATTATGTGGTTTGCTGACGAGACAAGGGCGGCTATGCACTTGAGATCGATGCTACAATGGCCGCACTCTCTCGTTCGTTCGTTTCTCTTTGGCCGGAGAGGGTTCCGTACGCAAGGCCGTAACTACATCCATGGACGATCCATAATGCATGCTTCGCTTCAGCTACAGGTAAGTCAGTCATATGTCAAGATGCTGCAACTTGATTGCAACAGGCCACTCAAGTTATAGAGAAGAAACACGGGGCCACTCAAGTTCTAACATTAATGCTTCAGCTTTGCACTCTTCTTCGTTCGTCGCCACTAGCTTACTGGTACCTGACTCGATCGATCCCACATTCAATGGCTACACTATCGTGTTCGTTCTCTTCTGCTTGGCTGGGTGCAGGGACGAACATGCTGCAGCGGTCGATGGCATCGTCCCATGAACGATCGATATGCTATGATCCGGCTACAGATAGAGCCTGCTTAGGTTAGTCACACTCACAGCCTCACACCAGCAGTGCAACGGAGAGTGCCGATGTCTTTCAAACATGATTGATGTGTACAGATCACGAGCGATGATGTGTCCACTCATCAGAAAAGTGTAGTCAACGTGTTTGGAGGGAGCTAATCCGTGCATGTGATTGCACTGTATCTGTCATTATTACAAAATATATATGGAATTTCCTCTCATCCCCGTGTTTACATCTCATCGATCTAGACAGGAGTGCTCCGTTTCCGGTCTCCATTACCAATCATGAACCAGTCTTATCTCCTAATACTCCTTGCTTCACGTGCTACCACGTGGTTAGCGCGACTAAATACAATCAGTAAAGGCACTACCACAGCATGATCTTTTGTGATGTAGAGAGTGGTATGTAACTATGTATACACAATACCGTGGCGTAGAGAACCCAGGGAAAATGTTGCTGAAAAAATATCCAAGAGATTCTGGTGTCGAAGGCCGTCTTTTCCACAGTGAAAGGAAATCCATGGAATATTCCTCTTGTCTTTGCAGCACCAAGAGTTACCTCGTCGCCCCCAAGTGACTCCTGTAGGACCTCATGTTCTGTACCTGGCTCCGTTGCTGTCGTTTCGCCAATGATACGCAGGCAGAGGCAGAGCGGCTGCCCAGCAACGAAAACTTTTGGTGCATGGGCTACCAACAGGAAAAGGAAGAGAGACCTCACTCTACTTAGGTCTAGCCGAAAGCGAACTTGATGATAGAGCAAAGCAATTGCGCAAATGTAGTATGCACCGGCCGGAACACCAGAATATATTCAAGCGATTCTTGACCAACTTCTGAAACTTTCACTTCCTAGCTGCTAGGTTTGATGCAAACTATATACACGTCATGTAGCAAAAACACAATCTAGATTCATTGATCAGTCGAGGCCAAACAGAGCCCGATTGTTGTTGAACATGGGCACTTCGATATTACCCCTCCGAGGATGATACAGAGCTGCCTATATAGGATGGTTAGTCATCAAAACCAAAACCCCCAAAAAAAAGATCAACAAATACAATACCCAGCCTATACAAACACTAAAAAGACAAGCAACACAACATGCCGCACGTGCATTACAACCCTTTGTGATCACTTCACAGTACCATTCTCGACAAACCTACACTACACATATATTCACAAACTTGGAGACCGATGGCACCCCTCCCCCCTACCACTGGGGCAAACACGGAGACAGAAGCTAGAGCAACACGCCTGGATACTTTCCTTCAGCACGCAACTGCTGCTCGACGTCGTGAGCAATCCTCCTCGCATCAAGAGATGTTCCCATCAGACCGCGTCGAGTGAGTCCGGCCGAGTAGAGTCCCCTCTCGCCCTTCCACCCGTTTGGAAATGCTTTCCTTGGCAAGCCGTCTTTCTCCGAAAACAACTCCCGGTCCTGCCCATTTCATAGCAGAACACGATTAGAGATCATCTTACACAGGTTTCATAACTTTTTTCATTCAACGGGGGAAAATGTGCCTCTAATATTATATACACCATGATATTAGTAGATATGCCACGGTAAAAATGTAATGCACCTTTAACCAGAAGGGGACATTGCTCCTGTAGCCAGTCGCAAGCACAATTGCATCAAAGTCCTCGGACGACGTGTCCAAAAACTCTACTTGTCGTCCGGATATCCGTTTGATGCCTGGATGCACCTGCATAGTTCAACCAATGGGGAAAATTGCAGATCAGCACTTATATTAAGGCAGACAGACTGGTTGATGGACTCCCTCAAACAATCACTTCAGTGTACTTCAGTGGTATGAAACAGACCTTGATATCCCCCGACCTAATCTTTGCAAATGTGCCAACATCAAGAACTGGGGTCTTCCCTGAGAGCGACTTGAGCTCGAGAGGGCCGACGGTAGGCCGCTTTAGCCCAAGCCGAGCAGTATCCCCAAGCATGGCCCGTGCTACGAGCAGTAGAAACAGGTCCACCACGTGGACTGGCAGCCACTTGAGCAGCCACATTGACAGCCCAAAGGTGGACTGACCCAGCATCTCCCTGGGCAAGATGTGTACCTGCCAATGATGAACAAAATCTTAGCTAGCGCTCACAAAAGGCAACACAACATTTGTACTAATGATTGGATCATAAAATTAATCAACGCCAATTTCTCTTTTCCGAAGTTATGCTTTCTGCATGCTACAAGAAGCAACATGACCAATTTGGTCCCTGGACCAAACTTATTCCCTTATCTCCAGCATAGTATGGAAAGCAAACCCCAGCTTGCATTTTTTTTTTCTTCTTCTTTTGGAAGCCAAGCTTGCTTTTTTAAAATCTCACTAAGCTCTTTGAAAGCTGAAAGAGCTGTGAGAAAGGAATGCACCTAGTCATGAAAGGTAGGTTCTCAAGTCATTTTACTAATGTTTCTTTCTAAGTGACAGACTTATGCTATGCTCTCATGGTGGTGATGGGGACCCATGGTTAAATGTGCAAATCATAGTTTTCTCATGAAGTATAGAAGAGAAAGCTCTTTGCACCATCCTTGGGGCAAGAAAACTATTAGCATGAAGCTAACCAAGAACCGAAAGAAAATGGAGAAGGAAGACGCAGAGATGGCGAAAAAAGATGCAAGTACACACTAGAAATAAAGAGCATAAAAACTAATAGGAAGCAATAGAGAAACCTCTCGTTTCAGGAATCGCCCCTTTCCTCAAGTGGCAGCTTGTTCTTAACACGGAAATTCGCATAATAATGGCAACTGTGCTGCAGGTGCAAGAGCCAATTTGGCCTTGAAAATCTCGAATTTGATGTGCACTAATGATTTCAGATAACTAGGCCTTCCTTAAATTGATGAGCTAGAGTCTACAATCTACAGATAAGCACACTCAAGGTGCTGACATAGACAGAACCAGACACCTCAACAAGTATAACCTAATTAATATAATTAACCAGGGGGCACCTCCTGTAATTAGTCTAGGTTTATCATTTCCCAGGGTTAAACTTCAGGAACATATCAAGTAATGAGCATAATTCACGCGGAATAATGACTGAATAACATTGTCAAAATAATAATGATAGAGATGAAGAGAAGGTCACGTACAGTGTCTCTTACTACAATATGGGGATGTGCATTGTTGTTGCAAAGATCTAGGCAGACCTCCATGCCAGAGTTGCCACACCCAACAACAAGAACACGCTTCCCAGCAAACACACGGCCAGTTTTGTATGCACTGGTGTGCATAACCGTTCCCTTGAACTCTTTTAGGCCACCAATCTCTGGCTGCACAACCTCAGCGTTCTCCCCAGTCGCCACAACCAACCACCGGGACATATATTCCACTTCCTCTCCCATTCTTCCTGTAGCTTGCATCCTCACCCGCCATAACAGACACTTCACATCGTACTCTGCACATACCACCGTGTGGTTGTAGGTAGGGCAGATGCCGAACCGTGCAGCATACTTTTCCAAGTATGCTACAAACTCCTTCTTTGAGGGGTAAATAGGGTAATCGGCAGGGAAAGGCATTAGAGGAAGCTCACAGAACTGTCGTGGAAGATGAAGGCTCAGACGATCATATGTTTTGAGCTGCCACAGGGAAGCTATGCAGTTGGAGCGCTCGAAGATAAGGCTATCGACCCCCTTCTCCTTGAGACATGCAGCAACGGCAAGCCCTGATGGTCCTGCACCCACGATAATTGGACCTGGAACCAAGATACATCGCTGTGAAGGAGTAACGGCAGCATCCGCACTCCTCCCCTTGCAGAAATCTTCAACATGTTGTCCGCAGTTTTGGCTGAAATAGGTTTGGAAGATAGGATCATGGGCTCTCTTGCCCTCACTTTCACTCCAATGGTCCATGCACGTAGTAGGCTTCTAATGGTGTTTCCTTGATGTAGCTAGTAGTGTATGGCTGTGTTTGCTTCGATCTCAACTCTGTTGAACATGAATGCATGCACCACAGAGAAGATAGTGTGGAGGTAAGTTGTATGTAAAGAGTTGGTGCAGATGGGATGGTAGAGAAGAAACCTCGTTATTTTGAGAGGGTTGGTCCCTTATATAGTCGGCCTCCTAAGGTGTCAACTAGGATCTCGCCTAAATCCCAAAATTTGCACTAGAAATGCCCAAATGAACTATAAGTGGGATTTAGGCGGGACCCCATTTACATCTATACAGCCTCCTCTTTGTTAGAAAGTTGAGAAGAGAAGAGGAAAACAGATGAAAGAAAGCACAGGGGAAGTTCTGAGAGTGGCTGTCTTCTATAGAATGCATGCCCTAGCTAAGTTCTTTTGCCCTATATACCCACCATCTAATTAAGCAGTCGTGATTTTGAATGGGATCAACTACGCTCATTTGAAAGGTACTACAAAAAAGTAACTTGAACACTCGGCGACGTGTGGCAACGTACGAATAAAAAAGCATGCATAACAGATTAGAACCTATTAGTAGTGGCATAGTTTAATCACTGAACTGTGCATGCCGCCTAATCCTGATGGAGCAGGTCAATCATGATGAGCTGACACTTTTTTTCATAACAAGAGGAATTAAGTACATTGTTGCTACTTAAATTGTAAAAGCTACGATAAAGTAAGATTTCTAAAAAGTAGTGAAGTCTATATATTAGCCAAAGCAACTACAACAGGTAACCTCGCGTGGCATGATTTATTCCCTTCTATCGTGTGCCCCAGCAATGAATGAATTCAGTTCAAAAGAAATAATTCCGAGGAGTCCTGCAGCTGTAACTTTGGGTTCCTGCTATGTCATGAACTGTGTGTGCCATTCTTACAGCTCTCCTAGGATACAAAGACTGTTTACCAGCAAAAGATCACCTTCAAGTGTGCATAAGCCATAAGCATCCATCAGTTTTCTGGGGCAAACAGCTCCATCAGTGTCAAGCAGCCTAGCACCATGGAAACATCTAGCAAAGAATGATTTACGAAGATGCTTTGAATTGGGACGCTAACTGGTAGGGCCTTGGCAAATCAGAAGTTTTGGAGTTGAACTTTCCCAATGATGTTCATGGTGCATCTTGCTTCTAACAAAATGCTAATTAGAAGGAATTATTAGACCTCAACAGTTGCCAGCCATCAGCACTTCATGTTGAAACCATCAACACGGTACTGCATCTGACAAATGACTTCCATAGGCACTGACAAACTGTTGTACCCACTTTCTTTTCGCATTCAGAGGATCCTTGCACAAGAAAAAATAGTGCCCCCAAACATCTCTCCATGGTAGGTTCTAACAGCTAGAAAAGTCAACCAAATAAGGACTCACAGAATTAGCATTGCACCAATAAAATAAATTGCTCCCAAGTTCTACTGATAGAACCTAAATTTGCCAAGAACAGGAAGAACCTAAATGCAAAGATGGAAGGATGAAAATTTCGAGCAAGTCCAGAAGTCCATTAAGAAAAGGTGTGTCTCAACGTCCTGCGGTGTTAACTTCCTTTTGCATCTGACATACCAGATGGGAAGTTAACAGGGGCCAACCAAAACATTTTCTCTAGCTGGTCATACAGATTGATCACAGCAAAAAAAAAAAGAAAAAAAAAAGAGATAAGAGAACAGATCTGTGCAGCAACCAGCAATGTAGCATAAGATTTCTACCTGGGGGAAGTCCAACAACTAGCCCCAGTGGGGTCAAGCAAATTGTGGCCTTTTGTGCCCTAGACAAGAGCAGCAGCCTGCTTGGTTGCTTGGTGCCAATCAGCCCCGAAGTACTGCTGTTGCACACTCAGCACAGATAACAAGGATCCATCTTCCAATGATGGAGGATCCTGAGACGTAGCTCATGCCTGCTATTCTTCTAGTATACTTCCTCCTGGATTCTTTTTTGCCACCCCCACCACCGTACATCGCAATCTCTTGAACCACCGCTTTTCAGGATTCTTGTAGGCAGGGCACTCCCAGAATGATATTGCTTTTATTTTGGTGAATGAATAGCTCATATGTACCTTCGTGGTAAGAGTATACAGTCCAGGGATTTGGTTACCGGGCGGGATTTCTGGTTACCGGGCGGGAACCGGACTTCCCGACCCCCCTCGGGAAACCGGTATACCGGCCAAAAAATCCCGAATTTTTTGACTTTTTCTGAAAATTTTGAATTTTAACAAAATTCCTCTGTAAATTGTCCTGCCGAGGAATTTGAATTCAAATTTTGATTTTCGAATTCGTCCGGTAACCGGTCGGGATTTTCCGGTTACCGCGGTAACCGGCAATCCCGACCCCCCTCGGGATTTTTTTTCATTCGGGACCCAAAACCTTGATACAGTCCTTTCACATCCCATGGATCCAAGTCTGAAAACCACAATCCTTATTGCTACTACAGGATGTTGTTAGGCAACCAAATATTACACATATTCGGTGTATCCAATACCTTGAGCCTGATGTTTATAACTGATTCAGGTCATTATGCTTAGGATTGCATTAAGGCTGTTACCTTGTGTATCTTGTGTATTTTTCCTATATACATGAGGAAGGTCACACGAGTGGCCTAATTCACCCAAACCCTATGTTTCACATGGTATCAGCTAGGCGTTCTGCCGCCGGCACCGCTTCAGCACCCCTCGCCTACCATCAGTTCCGTGGCCGCCAATGACAGCACAAATCCTCTAGCCGCCCTAGGGTTTTAGGCCAGCGCCATCCAAAGCATCTATGTGCTCACCCCTGTCATGCAAGTCCATCAATGACTAATGCCTTTAACTGAAAAACATCACCGACACGCTCATCGACCTTGGTTCTCCGATCACCAATGACACCCTCGTGTGGAACATGATCAAGGGCCTCGACGAGCAGTTCGGCCATGTCACCGTGATCATGCCAGTGCTCATGCCGTTCCCATCCTTCCTCTAGCTCTGGAACATGCTTCTCCGGTGCTTAAGCCGGAGCAACCCAAGCGGCAGAAATTGTGGCCCAGGTCCTCACCTTGCATGCTACGAGTCTCCCGCTCCCATCAGCCCGGGTGCCCTACAATGTGCCGTCCGGCAACTACAACACCGGCAAGAACAAGGGTAAGAAGAAGGTCATCGGCGGTACACCTGTTGGGCTAGGTGGTGCCCAGCCATGCCCTACCCCCCTACAATCCGTGGACGGGGTCCATCTACATGTACGCTGTTCTCAGGGAGGGGGTATGTGAAAACCCTAACACTATTGTTTGCTCGCTGTGCAGAGTACATATATACACTAGGATGGGCCTTTCGGCCACAAACACACACACTGTCCAACAATCCCCCTCAAGATGGATGATAGATATCTATCATTCTCATCTTGCTACAAGCTGAATTACATTCCTTAACCCCTAAACCTTTAGTTAGGCAATCCGCTACTTGTTCTGCAGAAGTAATATGGCTTAGTTTCAGCATTCCCACATCAAGATGCTCTTTGATAAAGAACCGATCTATTTCCACATGCTTCGTTTTGTCATGTTGAACTGTATTATTTGTTATCACACCAAAGCTTCAATGGTTCTTTCCTTAGAAGTCTTAACTCCGACAAGACACCTTTCATCCATAGCAGCTCACTCACGCAGACATTGCTCTATATTCTGCTTGATCGAAAGACTACCGACTCTTTTTTGCTCCTCCAAGATACTAGGTTTCCTCCAACAAAAACACAAAAACCAGATGTTGACCTTCTATCATCAAGGCAGCCCAATCGGCATCACAATATCCTTCTACATTCAAGTGTCCATTAGCCTTGAACCATAAACCTTTTTCAGGACTTCCTTTTAGATAGCGCAAAATTCGGTTTGCTGCCTCTAAATGTCCACTTCTTTGGTCATGCATATAGCGGCTAGCCACACTTACAACATAAGATATATCAGGTCTTGTGTGACACAAATAAATGAGTCGTCCGACAAGTCGCTGGTAGCTCTCTCTATCAACTGGATCTCCTGATTGTGTGCACAACTGATGATTTTGCTCAATAGGAGTTGCAGCAGTTTGACACGAAAGTATACCGGTCTCGTTGAGCAGATCAAATACATATTTTCGTTGAGAAAGAACTATCCCTTTAGAGGATCTTGCAATCTCAATACCCAAAAAATACTTGAGTTGGCCAAGATCTTTAGCCTCAAATTCTTTGCTCAGCCTCACCTTTAGCCGGCTTATCTCCACATTATCATCTCCAGTGATAACAATATCATCCACGTAAACTGTGAGGACTGTGACATGACTCTCTGAATGCCTATAGAACACAGTATGATCCCCATTACATTGTCTGTAACCCATACTACACATGGCTCGCCGAAATCTGTCAAACCATGCCCTTGGTGACTGACCATACAAAGACTTTTTCAATCTGCACACCTTCCCCTTGCCTGGGTTATTAAAAAGATGTGGAATCTCCATATAAATCTCTTCCTGTAGATCTCCATGCAAAAATGCATTCTTGACATACAATTGATGCAACGGCCAACCAAAGTTTGCAGCACAAGAAACAATAGTTCTTACTGTGCTCATCTTTGCAACCGGTGCAAATGTCTCATCATAGTCAATCCCATATATTTGACTACAACCTCTTGCCACCAACCTCGCTTTTCGTACCTTTCAATTTTCCCTTCAGGGGTTTGCTTCACTGTATACACCCACTTACAAGTAACTGGATTTTTCCCTGCTGGAATAGAAGCAAGATCCCATGTCTTGTTCTTCTAGAGAGCTTTCATTTCCTCCAACATGGCCTCGTACCACTTTGGGTCTTCTTTTGCTGCTTTCCAATCTCTTGGGATTACCACAGACCCACAGTTGCAATGAGGTAATGAAAGCTCTATACTCGGACGATAGTGAGCCATATGACACATAATTTGCAATATCATTCTCAAAACATGTATCTTTCAGGAGGCTTTCTTGCCTTTGCTCGTGGTTCTTTCCTTAAGGCAATAGGAAAATTCAGTGAATCAACCATTGGAATATGTTGTTCTTGATGTTGCTCCCCCTGCAATAGGACCTCACTATTTTGTTCCTGTAGTAGGTTGAGGTTCTAGTTGTTCATGTTGCAATTCCCTTCTTGTATACACCCTTACGTTCTCTTCCTCATTTGGCTTCCTCCATTCTTCACCCATAGGTTGTTCATGTTGCAATTGCCTCCTTGTATACACCCTCAAATTTTGTTTCTCATTTGGCTTTCTCCATCTCTCTTCCCTCATAGGACATGGATTTGTACCAACCACAACTCTCGATTCTTCAACTTCTTTTGTCCTCAACGGTTCACTCTCCCCCTCTCGACTAGCATCACTTGTGTTAGGAGAGTCAAGGTCAAATAGCGAGCCGATGTCCGTCTTTTCTCCATAGAATGGCTCAGACTCTCTAAATGTCACATTCATGCTCACAAATGTTCTCCGCTCACTAGGAATCCAACACTTATAGCCATTTTGTCCAGATGTGTCCCAATGAAGATGCACTTCACAGCACATGGATCCAATTTGCCCACCGAAGGTCTGTGATCTCTAACAAAACACATACATCCAAATACCTTGGGTGGAACAATAAACTCATTTTTCCCGAAGGTCATCTCATATGGAGTCTTCATCCCAAGTACTCTTGATGGCATCCGATTGATGAGATAAGTAGCA
Organism: Lolium rigidum; assembly: GCF_022539505.1. Classification (NCBI taxonomy): domain Eukaryota; kingdom Viridiplantae; phylum Streptophyta; class Magnoliopsida; order Poales; family Poaceae; genus Lolium; species Lolium rigidum. The sequence continues at coordinate 185,754,905 of NC_061513.1, read as the reverse complement.
ATCATAACAGCTTCACTCCATAGAAATTTAGGCACATTCATAGTAAACATAAGTGATCAAGCTACCTCCATTAGGTGCTGATTCTTCCTCTCAGCTACTCCATTCTATGGAGAAGTATCAGGACAATAAGTTTGATGAATTATTCCTTTCTCTGGTAGAAATTTGCGAAATTCATTATTCACATACTTTGTCCCATTATTAGTTCTGATAAACTGAATACTTGTGCTGAAATGATTTTGGATATATGCATAGAAGTCTCTGAAGCATGTAAGTACTTCACTTTTTTGTTTCAGAAGATATATCCAAGTTGTCCGGGAGTAGCAATCTATGGTGACAAAATACTTCATTCCACTAACAAAAATCACAGGAGAAGTCCAGACATCAGAGTGAACCAACACAAAGGGCGACATACTTCGGAGTCTGCGGCTTACATATGATGGCCTTGTGTGTTTTCCGTACTCACATGCATCACACACAAGTCTGTCTTTCTTTACCTTCTTCATTTCCCATCGGGAGCGCTGTTCGCGCACCCGAGAAATTATAAAACTTCGGAAAAGAAAGAAAATATAGCGGCATAATAGCGTGGAGCCTACAACCAAGCACAAGTCCTTGGCTGTAGCCTCGGGGGCTACTCCCATCGGGAACGCTGTTCGCGTGCCCGATGAAATTATAAAAAAGAAAGAAAGTCGAATGAAAAGAAGAAACATAGAACGACAAGAGAGTATATTTCGAGTTATAAATAACTCGTATATACTCCCATCGGGAGAGCAATATAAGTCATCCGTGACTCGATAAAATGTGCCATTCCATCAGCCGAATAAGCACTCGACAATATATTCTCGTAACGCCGAAGTTGCGATCAATTTCCGAATGCCGCAAAACTTTGCGAAGGTAAGACCCCGCATCAATTTCGTGAGGCGTGGCGCCGTCTCGACGTCGGTTTGCTACTTTTATCCGTATCAACAGATACGAAGAAAAATCCTAACGGACGCGTTAGGTACCCGATAAATATGGACTGGACTCGACGAACGGTAAGACCTTAAGCGGCACTCGTCGAAGTTTACACCAGTATCCCGAAATCATGTCCAGGGACGTGATTTTGAAGTAGGTTTTTGCGGATTGCCACTAGAGCAGTTAACTAGTACATGATCCGTCAGATGAACTAGCCCCAACTACCATTATCCCTGTACAATATAGAAATTTATATGAAGAAATATAGAAAAGTTTAAGTTGTCGAGTAAAAATAAACAGTGGAGATTTTCCCTGACTCTACGATTCAAGCAAAATCTCGGGGCTACCGACATAGGCATCCCTAATGGGCCCGCCGAAGATAGTACCCGGGGTTTATTGAAGGCCCACTACTCGAAGAATAAGAAGATTCAGAAGCCCAAGATGTTATTAAAGAAAGTTAGAGTTGTAATAGAAAGTCTTATTTGTAATCTTACGGGAAGAGTTTGAAACCTTCCCGGACAGCACGAATCCCTCGGCTCCGCCTCCTATATAAGGGGGAGTCGAGGGACGCAGAGATCATCGAATCATTGTCTACAAACCCTAGTTTTCATAATCGTCGAGTACTTTTCGGCTGAAACCTTCGAGATCTACTTGCCCTCTACTTCCAACTAAACCCTAGCCTACAATTCGTAGGCATTGACAAGTTAATACCTTGTCACCAACCGACAATGTTGGAGTATCACCCTCACCTCATTGTCGCTTGCAACAGCTGCCAGAGCAGTGCACGATGTATCATTGGTTCCCCGTCTATCCAAATACCATAGTCCCTTATGTCTGACACCAGTCCCAAGTCGTTTTCTAATCTTCCTCTCCTCAATTATACAAATATATCAGTCAACAATGATTCAACAATCAATATCATCAACCAAGTTGCTCATGGACACCAAACTAACCGAATATGATGGAGCATATAAAACTGAAGACAATGTAATCGATGGAGTGCATTCCACTATGCTAGCCCCTTTGACAGGTTGATATGTTCCATCAACTGTTTGGATGGTTTATTTACGCGTGGGTGGATATGGAGCATATGATGCTGTTGTGAATGAGCAACTAGTATTCACAGAGGGCCATAGGCCAGTACATGTACATGTGTGACAATGTGCAGGTAAGCCCCTCATACACTGGGGAATAACAGAAAAGGGACTATACAACTCTAACACCCACCCCCCCCCCCCCGCAAACTCATGGTGGATCAACAACACTGAGTTTGGAGAGAAAGAAAACATGTTGTGCTCTAGTCTGGCCTTCGTGAAGAAGTCAGCAAGCTGAAGCTCTGAAGGCACATAATGAAGAGCCATAACCTGATGCTGCACAACATGACGCACATAGAAGGCATCAACACCGATGTGTTTGGTGAGCTCGTGCTTCACCGGATCACGTGCAATGCCGATGGCACCGTACTCGTCCGATAAGAGCGGAGTCGGAGCGTCGGCGAGAAACACCAAAGTCCGCAAGTAACCGGCGTAACCAAGTCACCTCAGCCGTCAAGAGAGCCATGGCTCGCAACTCAACCTCAACACTCGAACGAGAGACCGCAACCTCGCTTCTTGGTCTTCCAAGCAATGAGAGAGCCACCAAGAAAAACACAAGAGGCGGAAAGAGACTTGCGATCCTCCTGGATCACTAGCCCGAGTAGCATCCGAGTAGGTCCGGAGCCGTAAGGAGCCGGAGCGAGGAAAGAAAAGCCGACGGGAGATAGTGCCACGAAGATAGCGAAGGACACGAAGAAGATGACTATAGTGGACACTAGTGGGAGCAGCTATGAACTGACTCAGAATGTGGACTGGGTAGGAGATGTCAGGACGTGTGACAGCAAGGTAGACAAGAGTCCCAACCAAGTGACGATAGCGAGTCGGGTCCGGAAGAGGATCACCATCAGTGGAACGGAGGCGGACATTGAGCTCCATAGGAGTCTCGACAATGCGCTCATCACTAAGAGCGGCACGAGTGAGAAGGTCATGAATATACTTTTCCTGCGAGATATAGAAGCCATCGGAGGTAGAGGAAACCTCAAGCCCAAGAAAGTAGCGGAGAGGACCAAGATCAGTCATGAGAAACTGATCGCGAAGACGGGCCTTGACAAAGGCAATGTACTCAGGGTCGTCGCCTGTGATGATCATGTTATCAACATAAAGAAGAAGCAGAGTCCGACCACGAGAGGATGTGTGGACAAAGAGCGCAGGGTCATGTGCGCTAGGGACGAAACTAGCAGCGATGACCACAGAGGCAAAACGCTGAAACCAGGCGCGAGGGGCTTGCTTAAGGCCATAGAGAGAGCGCCGGAGACGACGGCACCATGCCATCGGGAACGGAGTAGCCGGGAGGTGGCTGCATGTATACCTCCTCACTCAACTCACCGTTAAGAAAAGCATTCGCACATCAAGCCGAGAGACGGACCGATGACGAACGTAAGCAACGACAAGAAGAGTACGAACAGTGGTCATGTGAGCCACTGGAGCAAAGGTCTCGTCATAGTCACGGCCATGCTCCTGCTGAAAGCCGCGAGCGACAAGTCGAGCCTTGTAGCGCTCAAGAGAACCATCGGAGCGAGTCTTGACCTTATAGACCCACTTGCAGGTGATGGGACGAACAGGGCAAGGAGGAGTGACAACACCCCAAGTGCCAGTACGCTCAAGAGCAGCAATCTCCTCAGCCATCGCTAGCAGCCATTCGGGATGAGCAAGGGCGTCCCGATAAGAGGTCGGCTCAAGGGCAGCAGAAAGACCGTAGTGAGTGGGAGAATAGCGATCAGGAGGAGGACGAGGACGAGCACGAAGATGATGAGTCGGCTCGGACGGAAAGGGCATCGCATCAGAGGTAGAGGGCATGTCAGGAGAAGCAGCATCATCCTCACGGGGACGACGGGAGTAGTGAAAAGGGTAGGGAGGGACGACCGTAGTCGAGGAAGGTGACAGAGGAGAGGAAGGTGTAGAGGGTGGGGACGGTGGTGAGGGAGGAGAGGGAGGACTGGCGGGTGGAGGAGAAGAAGGTGGTGAGAGAGTCGGCGGAGCAGGGACCAGAGGCACAGGAGGAGGTGAGTCAGGAAACATGAGAAAAGAGATATCATCCACCGAGAAGGAAGAGGAGGAGGGACGCGGGTAGAAAGGACGGGACTCATCAAAAGTGACATCCCGAGATATGCGTATCCGACGACTAATAGGATCCCAACACTTATATCCTTTGTGCTCAGGGCTGTAGCCAAGGAAAACACACTCAACAGATTGAGCACTCAGCTTGGTGCGTTCGCGTGGAGCAAGAAGAACATAGCAAACGCAACCAAAAAGACGAAGGGTCGAGTAATCAGGAGTGTGACCAGTAAGACGCTCAAGAGGAATACCACCCGGCCTGCAAGGCTGTGGAGGGCCGAAGGTTGATGAGATAGGTGGAAATAGACACAGCCTCAGCCCAGAAGTGAGGAGGAAGAGAGGCAGCGATCATCATCGCACGGGCCGTCTCAAGCAGGTGGCGACGCTTGCGCTCAGCCACGACATTTTATGCATGGGCGCCAGGGCAGGAGAACTGGGCAAGAGTACCCTATTCTGCAAGAAAACCACGCAACAGCTGGGAGATATACTCACCAGCAAAATCAGCTCTAAAGACACGTATAGGCGTGGAAAACTGAGTGTGGACCATGGCAGCAAAACGCTTGTATATCGAGAGAACCTCGCTGCGAGAAGTCATGAAATAGATCCAAGTGTGGCGAGAGAAATCATCGATAAAAATAACATAGTAGCGTTGGCCCCCTTGGAAGCAAAGGGAGCAGGACCCCATACATCAGAATGAACCAAATCAAAGGGACGCTGGGATACAGACTCACTAGTAGGATAAGGTAACTGATTTTGTTTACCAAGCCTACAGCCATGACAACCCTGAAGCGAGACATCTCCTGAGACAGTCCCCAGAAGACCTCGACGAAGTAAAGACGACAAGCGAGAACCACAAAGATGACCAAGACGATGATGCCACTGCTGAAAGGAGGCGGTAGTGGAAGCAGCAAGCACACGTGGTGTAGTCGGTGAAGTGGTGGAAGAAGGAACATGAAGCCAGTCAAGCTCCCGAAGTCCCTGGGAGTCACGGCACCGAGGGCCAGCCCCAACCAATGCCCGAGTGTGTGTATCCTGGACAGAACAAGAATCGACATCAAGAATGACCCGACAACCAGAATCAGTAAGTTGAGCAGCGGAAAACAAGTTCATGGTAAGACGGGGAACATGAGAAACATCAGGAACGGAAAAGGAGGGAGTAGAAAGAGTGCCACGACCAGCAACAGGAAGAGAAGTACCATCGGCAGTAAGAACACGAACAAGAAGAGGAAGAGGATGAAGAGAAGAAAGAGAGGAAGAATCAGGAAACATGTGAAAAGAAGCTCCAGAATCCAGAACCCACGAAGATGTACTCCGATCGTGTAGAGGAAACAGCCGCGGAGGCAGCAGTACCCGTCGAAGCAGAGCCGGAAGAGGCAAGAAGACGCTGAAGTCTCGCTATATCCTGCTCAGTGAAACAGGTGGTGACATGCGCTGAAGGTGGAGCACGAGGAGGCACACCACGCTGCTTCTGATAGCAGTCAGACTCAAGGTGACCAGGCCTCCGACAGTGTGTGCAGAACCGAGGAGGACGAGAGCGACCCCCACCGCGAAAAGGACGGGGTCCTCCAGAAGTAGCAGTCGCTGGTGTGGGCGAGCGGCGGTGCGAGTGCGGTGGGAACTCGAGCAGCAAGAACGAAAGGTGTCCCAAGCGATCCGAAGCATCGCGCAGACGAGTCTCCTCAGCACGAAGCTCAGTCAACACCTCTGAGATAGGAACACGGCCTCGAGCAAACAACTGGGCACGACGGGGCTCAAACTCGGGACGAAGTCGAGACAGGAACTCATGGATCCTCTGAAAGTCCATATCTGAACGTACTGTCCGACAACACTGGCAAGTACCACAGACAGCACTGCGAAGAGAGTCAAGCTGACGCCAGATCGCCGCACTCTGGGTGTAGAACTCATCAACAGTAGAGTCACCCTTCTGAAGATCATGCTCCTGACGCAGCACAGACAAATACAGAGAATCCCCAGAGGGCTGACAGCGCTGACGAAGGTGAGACCACATCTCAGCGACAGTAGCGAGGCCCATGAACTCAGAAGCAAATTGTGGCTGAACACTCTGAGAAAGAACGGCAGCAGCCCTGGCATCCTCATCACACCACTGAGTAAAGGCAGCCAAACTGTCACGGTAAGACCCAAGTGCCTCTGAATATGCAAGTACCTGCTCCTCATATGCCTCATCAGCAGCAGTCTCTGCAGACTTGGCTGCATCCCGATCAGCCTGAGAAGCATCCTCAGGAAGGGCCTGTGGCACGGACGGCGGGGTAGGAGGCACAGGAGCAGTGGGGCGCGGTGGACAAGAGACCTCGCCGGTGAGAACACCCCACAGCCGAAGACCACGCATGTGAATGCGCATAAAGGCAGCAAACTCTCCATAGTTGGTACCATCGAAGATCACAGGACAACGAGGGATACTCACGTAGCCAGAGGACGCCATTTTTTTTTTGTCAGCCCTCAGATCTGGATCTGGCCCGATCCAGTTGTGCGTGCTCACGAGCAGAAAGGCTCGGCAGCACTTCACGAGCAGCCAAGGCTACTTAGATGAGGGCTGGGCGTCGCCGGAGATGGCCGGCCGGATCAAGCGGCGCCAGAACAGGGCCGGGACGGCTCCGGCCGTGGGTCGCCTGGACGGGGCCGGCCTTGGCGAGGACGGGGCCGGCCGGGGCAGGGACGGGGCCGGCCGGAGGTGGCCTGGACGGGGCCGGCCGGGGCCGGAACGGGGTCGACCGACGGTGAGGTCGGCTGAAGCTTGGCCGGCTGGCGCCGGGTTCAGCACATCGGGGCAGAGGAAGATCCCGGGCTCCAATACGACGAAAAAGAAGGCTAAAAGAGCTCGATCCCGACAAGCACGGGAGAGAAGGAGGAGGGTGGAGCAGCGGCGGCCGGAATGATCATCGGCGGCGGCGCAGATCGAGCACGGAGTTGCAGCGTGCAAAGAGCTAAACCTAGAGCTCTAATACCATGTTGTGAATGAGCAACTAGTATTCACAGAGGGCCATAGGCCAGTACATGTACATGTGTGACAATGTGCAGGTAAGCCCCTCATACACTGGGGAATAACAGAAAAGGGACTATACAACTCTAACAGATGCAAACTCAGTCCACATGCCTGTGACATGTGTCGATGCTCCCGAGTCAAGTATCCAATTTGAACGAAAAAATTCATTGAGAGCAGAGCCTTGATTTGAGATACCTTTTTCACCTTGAGCTAGATTGACCAAATTACCAAGAATTGTTGTTTTCGCACTCTATTGGAGACATTCTTCACCACTCAATGGCCTCAATTCCTCAAGTAGCTCCTCATTCCTCTGTTTTTCTCTCATGCTGCCCGTACTTCAAGCTTCCCTTATCTAGCAGATTCTTCTCTTCCCCTCTGCTCCTATGAATTCCTCCTCGCTCAGCCGCAGCTGCCTTGCCTCTTCCCTGTACACCACACCTCGCCCAACTACTCTCCTCAAACCTTCACTAACGACCCACGACAACAATCCTCTATTGCCTGCTCTTCTCACGTACATCCGTCATGGCTGTGTTGGACCTCTTCCTCTCTACTGTTCTCCTTTCTCTCACCTCCTCAACCACACTAGCAGCGGGGCAGCAGCTCTCCAACTCCACGCACAACTCCCCTTCATCTCAGGCCACCATGGAGTAGCACTGCACCCCAGCCGCCGCATCTCCTAGCTCTAATACCATGTTGTTTCTCAGGGATGGGATATGTGAAAACCCTTAACACTATTGTTTGCTGATGTGCAGAGTACATATATACACTAGGATGGGCCTTTGGGCCACAAACACACACAACCACACACATACCCCAACATACCCCATAGGCAACCCCTTTGGCATCGTTGGACCGCGACTCAGCGCCACGGCCCGTGGCTTCGTGGCGTCCGCACATCAGCAATAGCATGGCGTCCTCAGCTACTACAACCTCTCCGCGCCTAACTCATGTGCTCCCACCCATGGCACCCTACACCTACGCCCTTACATCGGGCACACCATACGACTTCGATCCGTTTGTGGGTATTGTCGGCGCTCATCAACCAATTCAACATGATGAGCCTCGAGTCCCCTCTAACGAACCGGCAAACGTATCCATATGCTTTGGCGCCCATGTTTGTAGACACGGATATACTCAATTCCTAACCTCTCGCACTCCTTTCTCCAATGTAGTGGTCGGCGATGGTTCATCTCTTCCCGTCATTGGTTTCACCTATGCCTCTCTACCCTATCTTTTTCCTAATCGTCCGCTCCATTTACGACATGTTCTCGCTACTCCTTGTACAATAAAGAATTTGATACTCCTATGATCCAAATTAATTGACTCTACTTTGTCTAGATACAAATGTATCTAGTCAACGGACGCATATATCTGTATCTAGACAAAGTGGAGTCGATTAATTTGGATCAAAGGGAGTCTTTTTTTGACAATTGACATATGAAAATTGTTGTTTCGTTGAATTTGACCCTTTTTTCTATGCCTCCACAAACAAGTCATCTTAGGTGCAACAGTACAAAGTCACTTTACCCCTATTGTCCATCCGGTGCCGCACTACACACTCTTGTTGCCTCCACACCCGCGCCCGGCCTCTAGCATTGACGCCTCAGCCATTCGAGACGAGACACCCTTCGTCGCTTGTGTCGGCATCCTCCCTTCCATGCCATAAAAAAATAAAAGAGACTAGTCTATGTCATGTTAGCTTTGTCCACACATTCGTCTACCTTTTTCAAATTCTACAAGGCGAATTTTCGTCCTTTTGAACTTGTAAACCGGGTTCTCATAATTTCTCCAGATGAAAGCACGTTTGGTCATAACTATTTCTTAGTCATCCATGTATGGATCTATTATATATTTGAAGAATTTCATGTATGGAATTTTTATCAGATATGTAAAATACATACAATCCTATTTATAACAGTGTTGATACAATATATTGCGATATTGGATCTATTATAACAATAATAATGGAATAAATCACTATGGATATGGAGACTAATCTAAGTATCCAAACATGTCAGTTGAGGCATATTCAACCATCATGTTCTCGTGCCCATAGGGTCCTATGACTGTTGTAGAGTCATGGCGTTGCTACGTCCAAGAGGAACATCTTGTGAACACTAGCTAGATTGGTGTTAGCCAGATGAAAGATTGAAGTGAGCTTCAAACCTTTACCCTTGAGGTATGTTACGTACCAGGGATTGTTGATAGAGAATAACCAGATGTTGTGGGTGCGACTTTCCTCTAAGATATTCGTCTACCTTCCACACTTGTCACAAAGCTTACTTTTGTCAAATTGAGACTTCGCCATGCCATTCTCACGGTTTGAGTCTCATGTCCTTTTGTTCATGTTGCGCTTTCACTTACCTTTTCCATTCAAATGCACTTCAGGCAAAGGTTGAGCCCCAATTGGGCCCTTAAAGCCATTCTTTACGAGCAGCGCATCATGCTTTTCAACCAAAACTAGAATATAAATAAGATCAGAATAGACTTGGTAGGAGCGAACATAGTACTACTATCGGAGAATCTCGTCGGACGGGAGCATGGTTGTTGAAGTTTTCCCTATCTTCTCCACATTATTAGGTCCCCACCCCCTACAAAAGCGCAATATGTAAAATATTTTATGAACCTCATGATTGTACTCCTCGATGGATCTGAAGTCCTAGGTTCCAAGGTATGTCCAATCATAGAGTGCTTCTGGCACGAACTGCCTTCTGCAGTTCATTCCTTGTTCATACAGTTGAGGTGGTAATGATGGGGAGCAGACAATGTCATGAAGCTATTGCAGACGTGAACATAGGTGCAAGACCCGTGCCAAATGGCGATGGTGCTCCATCGAGGGCATCCGCATCTGCCTCGGAGACAGAGTTAACGGGCACGCATACGAGCATGGCACACCCACCAGGGTGTCCCCAAAAGCCGGCACGCATGGTGGACACTTCAAAGAGAGCCACGACAAGTTGATGTCTCTCCTAAAGGACAGCGCCAGAAAAGGGAGGCATGCCGACAAGGAGGCCAACTCGCATGGGTGCATTTACACCACCCAACCCCCTCCTAGCCAAGTCGTCCCGATATCGATCAATAGTCCGTGGACAAAGGGGGAAGCTACGAGGGTGAACATACACAGGAATAAGAGGTCTACTAATCAAGTCTCGAAAACATGTATGTGGCCCTGGATTTTAAAAAAGGAACACCAAAAAGGCGATGCGTGGCAAGAAGCGTGGCCGCCCGAGAAATAGAGAACGGGGAGGAGCAAAGGAGCGGTCAGGAGGTGTGGAAAGTAGGAGGAGCGAATGAGCATGTATAAGCACACCTCGTGTCATGTATGGTCAAGAGGGATGGAGCGGGGACAAGAAAGTTGCGTGGCACGCGTCCATGGAAAATGAAGCAAGAGAATGCACGGACGTGCCACGCATACGTTGGTGGCATAAAGAGCAGACCTCGTGCGATGCGAGCGAACACAGGGCACACATGGTGTTGTGTGGCTTGTGCGTCCCAACCATTAGAGGGACTGCAACCCATGTTTTGGTGGGTGGGCCGCTAGAATATCTGACGGCCATAATGGCCCGAGTCGAAGTTGATGGCCATAGCGTGTTGCCTTATTTTCAAATTGAGGAAAGAGTGGAGTGTTGTACTATGGGTGGACTAATTATGGTGTTGCACACTACAGTTGAGTACTTGTAATCCTTTATATGTGCCTTTTGGTCCATTGGATTACATATTCTCCATTTGTACAAACACTCCAAATTAACAATTAACACATAATATATGAATACATATTTTCTGGCCCGCTAGAAAAATTGTATATGCTTCTGCTGAATGAATCTACTACAATGAATGTGTGTGACGTTACTAAGGCTGATTAGACATCGTCGAAACCGTGGCACTGTGGCTTAGGCCACATTTGGAAGATGGGGAATGTAAAATCTGATTAGAGAAGAGATATTACATCTATTAGACTTCTCTGTCCATTGTTGATTGTATCAAGGGGAAATATGTCAAGCATCATAAGGGGCGATTAGAAGCACTACTCACTTAGAATTAACCCACAATTAGGTTCACAAATATCATTGTGAATTAACACACGCACTACTCACTCCAAGACAATGCCTTCAATAAAAATCAAAGATCATGTGTTGACTTTATTGAATCCAACCAAATAGGTCAAACCTAAGATTGTCATCGCAGAAACTGAGTTTTAGAAACAACACCTTCAACAAGGTCACGACGAATGTATGTCTACATTACCTAACTAGCCAAAAAGCGAGATCATGGGGTTTTAGCTAGCAAAGGCATGTACGTCTACATTGTATGTCGACAGAGTTTTAGGGTGTAACCTATGTTAGGGTTTCTCAGTGGAGGTTGGGAGAAACTCCCTTTGGTAGATAGGTTACATAGCACAGGGAAAGCAGCACCTTACACAGGACAAACACTAGGTTGGGACTTAGTGGCCACATAGCACATGAAGAAGGCCCAACAGGTATCAAACAGATATCGCCAATAGTTATCCAACACATCCATTCCCATCTTGGCACATTCAAGGTCACACTATTTTGCTCCCAACCCTTTTGTCAAGCAGTCTGGCACTTGTTGTCCCGATTTTGCATAAGCCAATGATGTAATTCCTACATCAATCTCTTCTTTAGTAAAGAACATGTCTATCCCCACATGTTTGGTTTGGTCATGTTGGACAGGATTATTTGCTATGTATATGGCATCACACCACACCTTTAAGCTTCCTTGCCTTAACACTTTCAAATCATGTAAGAGCTTTCTTACCCACAACATTTCACTCAAGCTTTGAGATATGGCCCTATGCTTCTGTTGTTGATTTCGAGACAACAATTTGTTTCTTGCTTCTCCATGGCACCAAGTTTTCTCCAACTAAAACACAATATCCTAAGGTGGATCTTCAATGATCCAAATAGCTAGCCGAATCTGCATCACAATAGCCATTTACATCAACCATAACCCTTTTTCATGGAGTGCTCTTTAAGTACCTCAAGATTCTTTTAGTTGCTTCCAAGTGCACATCCCTAGGGTCTTGCATATAGCGACTCACTAGTCACTACACTCACTGCTATAACTTTATTCTTTTAGTTGCTTCCAAGTGCACATCCCTAGGAGTTGAAGTTGCATATAGAGATCGACGGTATACTTGCTCTAAGATAGTGATATCCCTTTTGAAGCAACTTCTATTCCAAGGAAATGTTTAAGTTTTCCCAGATCTTCACCTCGAATGCTTGACATGGGCATTCTTTCAGTTTTGTTATTTCCACATCAACATACACTGCAAAAATAGTGATTTTTTATTCATAATTTCTGTAAAATAATGTATGACTCCATTGCATTGACCATATCCCATGCTACACAACTTGTCTAACCTACCAAAATTAGGCTCGTGGGGATTGTTTGAGCCCATATAGTGATTTCTTCGGCTTGCATACCTTCCATTTACTTTCAGGTGTGACAAATCCTAGTGGCATCTCCATATACTCCTCATCTTGTAGATCACCATGCAAACAATCAATTTTGACATCAAGTTGATGCAAAGGCCATCCAAAATTTGTTTCACAAGCAATTATTATTCTAACGGTGCTCATTTTTTTCCACTAGTGCAAAAATCTCATCATAATCAATGCCATAAATCTCACTATATCCTCTCACCACATGTCTGTCCTTATATCTCTCGACCTTCTCTTCTGCATTTTGTTTAACCCACTATGTTCTTTCCTTCTGGGAGATATGTCAAACCACATGTTTTATTTTTCTTCAATGCCTCTAATTGCTCCATCATTGCATTGCACTATCTTGGGTCCAACTTGGCTACCTTCCATTCCTTAGGAATAGATACAACTTGTTGTGAGGCAACAAAAGCCCAAAATTAGGCGGATAAAGTCTCGTAGGAGATTAATTTCCTATGTGAGTCATCATAACTATGTTGCTTTATTGGAGCAACTTCCCTTATACTCCCTTCGTCCCAAAATAAGTTGCTCAAGACTTATTTTTAGTGCAAGTTTGTCTAGATACGGTTGTATCTAGAAAAAGTTAAGCAACTTATTTTGGGGCAGAGGGAGTACCTTTTTTCTTACTGCAATTGGCAAGTCAAGACTATTACTGGGCACAGACTGAGATTGACTCTCTTCAGAAAAATCTACACTTGTACTCTGTTGGTATCCATGCTCAATGGGTTGCTCCCGCCGACCCTGGTCTCGTTGCTGCTCTCTGTCTCTCATCTGCTTGTTATTCCATTGGTACTTGTCTTCTGGAGTAAAAACAAACGTGGATTCTACAGCCATCCTTGTGGTGCTGCAGGTCTATCAAGAATTGCAGGAATCTCTGCAACAACAGGATTTTTTTGATGTTGTTGGCCACCACCTTGCTGCTCCATAACAATGGGAATTTGTTGTTGCTGCTGCTGGTCACAAACTTGCTGCTGCTGCAAATCATCGTTTCCAACCTTCTCCCCCTCTTCAGCATCTCTAAGATGGTCAAGACCCTAGAACAAGCCACTGAGATCACCCTTGCTGCCATAAAAAAGGTTTTGAATCACGAAACGTGACATCCATGCTCACAAATGTCCTCCTTTCCATAGGACTCCACTAGGTAGGTCCCATCAGTGCCGCTTGGCTAAGCCAGCACTCACAAGTTGGGGTGGAACCCAAGGGGTGATGCACCAGATCCCTTGCCAAGGCTTGTTGACGCCAGTTGATGGGGTGGTAAGTAGATGCGCATCCACACTCACAAGCAGCATGCCTCCTCCCCGCGAGATCATCGATGACTGCGCCATCTCCCCCACAAGAACACCACCGGGTTGAGAGGCTTCGTCGCCGCCTTCACTAATCGACATGCAAGTTTTCCCAGTGTCCTTAGGTATAAGTGAAGATGAAGGGGTTCGGGAAGGGTGGCGGCACAACTTGGGCCTGGCTGTCTTAAGTCGCCCACTGGGGATGACATGGGAGCCTGGAGTCCATAAGGTACACCTGCCTATGCATATATGTTAACATGTCCTACAATCATGATTTGGGGAGAAGTGTTTTTGAAGTGCACAAGTGCATGTCTGAATAAATTAGGTGCATTCACGAGTTACGAGTTTCAAATTTCATGGATTAAATTGGACCAAACTTTCTATAGTTGCATGATGCATCACCACTGATGTGCACAATAGTACCAAATGTATGTTTAGCAATGGTGCTTCTGTCATTGAATATATGGTTGGTAACCACCGCCTAATTTGATTTTCTCTTATGTTATTTAAGACTTTAAATTTGGAGTGTGGCTAGAGCCAAAGGCCTCCGCCATCTCCAATCTTGAGTTGTCGGATGATCTTAGAGTGTGGCTAGAGAAAAGGGTCTTTGTTGGTTTTCTTGGTCTCTTTGTTCTGGCCGGCTCCTTGAGGGATGCACCATGAGCCAAAGTGCCTAAGACTTTATATGTAATGCATTTACAATTACATGCAGCTCTCCCAGATGTTCTGGAAAAAAAACTATGGTTGCTAAAGGTGGAATAAGGCGAAACAGCCTTATTTTCTTAGTGTGTGTTTGTTTCTTCTGAAGTATAGAATCTCTTTCACATGTTTAATACTTGCATGCAGACATGTGTATTACTGCATACAGTTGTACACGTCCCCTGATCAACCATCATTGAATCAAGGAAAAGGGTACTGAACTGAGATTCAGTTTTTGACTAGGCACAAAATTGTACTGATGGTACTGCACTAAGTATCATCATAAGACCTAAACAAAACTAGGAACATGGCCAGAGCTAGGGAGAACTATGCAACTAACAATGCTACAAATCATACCTCGCAGCTTGATATCTCTCCGGTGCATTGGCCAACTATTGAGCATTTTGGCGCTTGGTAGTCTGATATACAGGAAGAAACACTTACATGGCCAGTGGCTGCAAACCATCACAAGATCACAATTAATAAAGCAAGCCACAATAATCTGTCAAGGAGTGTTTCCAATGGCAGTGTTTTAACAAGTACATATAACAAAGGCACATGGCGGTATTCCATAGTTGAAGTCAAAAGGATGTTATGGATGTCATTTCTTAAGGTATGTTGGTTGTTCAGAGGGTAGAGTGTTTTAACAAGTACATATAACGAAGGCACATGGCGGTATTCCATAGTTGAAGTCAAAAGGATGTTATGGATGTCATTTCTTAACAAAGGCACATGGCGGAGCATCATTACTTTGTGAGTGCGGACGTTTGGCTCCCGGGCTACATGTAGCCCGTTTTTTAACGCTTCAAAAACAGCGTTTTGAAGTTTCAAAAAATTCACAGAAAAAAATCTACATGTAGGAAATAATGTACTCTACTAACTTGTAAAAATCTCAGCTCGAAACACCGAGTATTTTGGGATGCACAAAAAAGACAAAATCTGACATCTAAAGTAGTGAACAGTGCAAACTTTTAAACATCCAAATTCTGTCAGATTTTGTCAATCCTAGAATATAAGGTATTTCGGAGTCCAGATTTCGAGAATTTTTTTTAGATTTTTTTGAAACATTGAAATGTTGCCAAATTTCGTTTGAAAAATACCGGGCTACCTGTAGCCTGGGATCCAAAGTGATTTTTTTGGTTACTTTGTAGCCTAAATGCTTCTGATAAGAAGTCTAACGGAACAGCAGTACACATACTAAAATTTTAAGTTTTCTGTTTGATAAATGTTCAAGTTTACAAACTGTTATTATAAATGTGTCCGTACAAACAAAGGTCATCTCGTAGTAACTATAGTAATATAATATAGACAATGACAATAGCAAGTGTAGTGCCTAAGGGTGCAGTAGCTTTACACATTTCCACTGTAGCCTATCTGCATAAAAAGGCGTAGAGTTTGTTGGCTGTTCAGAGGGTAAAGAGAAGGTCTACTAGAGAACCTTGGTCTTTGCAGATCAGAAGTCTAGAACAGAAAAGCTCGCCACAAACTACAAAGCATATGTCTCTTTGAGAAAACAGGAAGATGCAGTAGCAAAGTACTCACCGTCGTAACTTGTGTTGATCAAACAAGTACACCATCATATTTATATGATCCATCATAATGATGTGGAACAAAACCACTAGAAAAAGTGAAAGCTTTGGGTATCCAAACTGTAATGTAAGGAGCCAGAGCCACCAAGAATGCAAAAAAGAATTTTCTTTTCACTGCTTTTGCTAGTTGGGTTTTGATAAGCGATTACAATAACGGCAAAGGTGCACACTCGTGTTGCTTAAAATATACAATACAACTTTTTAAAGGTAGAGAATCTATCCTGTGAAGCAGTATAATTAAATCAACAATCTAAGATGAAAACACATGAGAAACTTTCCAGTCTTTTCTCCTCACTGTTGACTTTTTAAGACTAAAGTTAGTTCTTGATGCAGAATGTCACGGATAGAAGAGGTAAACTCTACCAGATAAGATGATGCTATAATTGAGTATAAATGCAAATGTACACTTAAAGCATATAATAGCAATATTAAGTAAGCAAGAACACTCATCTAATGTTTTAAAAGGACATAAGACTCCAGAGCTCCAAACGTCCAGTTATTTTGCATTTCACTGCCAGGAAAATAAATACACTTGCACTTTTGCACATGCTTCTCAAACCCAGACTTATGAAACCTTATTTTCCACGTTAAGAATAGATCTATTCACAACATTGCATATTCTTCCAGATTGTCAATAGCAAACAATTTGTATATGCTAAAAATTTATGGACAATCCTAAACTATATGATCCACGTGGGCCAATCCTAGACAATGTGAGCCACGTGGGTATATCCTAGACTATATGAACCACATGGGCCATCTCATCCGATAAATGTATACTAACATAGCTTTTCCAAAGGATTTAAATGTTTTCCACTAAATAAAACTCAAAAATCAAACACTAAATATTGCTTCACTAAAATCATAATTCTTTCTTCTCCAACATAAGCTTTTCGATCACTTATTGAAACAGGGTATGTTGCAACTATGTTGATCAATATAGCACTTAGACATGGGATCGATGAAGAAGGCCGTATTTTTTTATTAATAACGCGTTTGCCAGTTCCTGAACTTGAGACCTCTTGGCTCTTTAACTATATTGAACTCATTCACTGACCAGTTTACCCAAAAGTCTGCACTGATGGTGAAAGTCGGGCAATATTTCAACAAAAGATATGTAAGAAAAATAAATCTTCAACTCTAGAATGGAATTGCCGATCCACATCACCTCACGGGGACAGTTAGCCAACTCTAGAATGGAATTGCCGATCCACATCACCTCACGAGGACAGTTAGCAAATTATCAATGATGAAACCCCAAAAAAGAAACTGACCTGGATGCTGCAACATTTAATGCTAATGACTGCTCATGTAGGTGATACAAGTAAAATAATGAAACAAGAATGTTAAACAATAAGGCAATAACAGAATTCACTCTAAACATGCTGCAGCAAAAGAAACATCACTTGGCAAATGAATTGAGAAAAAACAGAGCTGAGATTGCATAATCTTTTTATATTACTTACATATAGTAGAACTAATAAACAACAAGATCAAAGGAACTGGTTGATGACCAGTTGGCTAGTGGGGCTTGGCCAGGCGCAGCCAGCCCGCCATCCATGTTCGAGCCTTGACTCTGCAGGGTGTGTGTGTGGGTTGTTTCTTTTTGAATAAAAAAGCCACAAGAGCTAGTTCCTGTAGCCTGTAGGTCCACTTTTTATATATATAAATAGGTAAATAACAAGATCAGGCAGTGAAATAAAATAATGAAATCCCAGGAAGCAACATTTTATGGCATAAAGATTGCAGATAATGTAGCTACCTATGGAAACAATTTCCGCAGTGTTTCTGCCTGGACCAAATTTATCAAGCATCAGAATATACCCTGTCCTTCATTATACCCACTTCTCCTAAAACTTTTGCAAGAGAATCTAAGCTGACAGCAGATAACAACTTGCACATCAAAATAGCAATTTAGTGGACCATCTAAGCAACTATTATGTGTGGAAATAACCATACATTATTACCCAATAACCAATATTAACAGGATTTGATGAAGCATGAAGATTACTAAAATGGAGAAAACTTGTGATTGTTCTTCCTAATAAGGCACCTAATTGGTGTTTTAACGCCATGTGCATGTACATGGGGTTGCCTGGCTTCATGCCTAAGCATGAGTGCATGGTATGTAATTGTGTGTGCATGGGCCACATTGTTTTTGTGAAAAGATGAATGGACACTGGTATGCTTATCTCAAGCTTGCTGAAAAATAATATGTCCTGCCCCATGGTCCTAATCCACAAAACCTTAACATATGTATCAGCATAAGCAATAAGTTGGCAACTTTATACTCCAATCTGATCTTTACACTGTCAAGAAAACCTACTTGTAGACATTTAGGGTTGTTGAACAAAGAAGGCCCAAAAGAAACTAGGAACAGGGTATCTGCCATTTGGGTGTAAACGATCACACCTGGCATAATTTTTTTTACAAGAACTAAAATCACTACAATTGTATGTTACAATTTTCTTGGGATTCTAGCGAAGGTGGTGAAGATTTATTGATCAAAAAGACAACAGAAAACGAGATCTATAAATCACAACCAGAGTTTTCATTTTGAGCCGGCCGCAATTTATTTTTATTTTTGCCTGAAACTGGATTTGAGATGGGATGCTCTTGTGCCATTGTCCATTCGTAGTTAGAATTCAAGCATAAAGCACATACATAAACATTACTAGGGTGCAAAGTTTGCTTAAATGTAGAATACATACATAACCCACAGAGAATCTCCGAACAAGTATGCTCAGTGGCAAAACAAGTAAACCTGCAGCTGGTGATGGCTACAATGACCAAAGCTTTAAAGATTAATTAGTTTTGGAATGATTAAGTCATGTTGTGGATATCAGGAGACAATGCAAACTAACTGCAAAAGGGTAGATATTTTGGGGAAAGCTGGCCTAGCCTATCACTTAAACAAATATGGAAGCTACTAAAGTTCCTTGTTTCTTCAAATTATATTTTTACAGGGATAACAAAATTGTGTATATAATGGAAAGGTTATTGTGCACACGTAAGCTCATGCGCAAGCACCATAATTCGGGCATCTCCGTTTTTGGCCGTCGTTGAAAAATATGGTAAGGAAAGTGAAGAACCATATTCCATACCATGTATCAGGGCATACTCGTTTACTTAAGCACGAAATGAGGCCCTTAAACCTATGATGTCAACAAAAATGCTCAAAACCAAATGTTTCTACTGCAAGCCATAATTAAATTTGAGGCTTCTGCATATTTCATCATCAAAATCTGCATGTAGATAAAATCTGGAACAAGTTCACATTAAGTATGTGTATAAATCAACGACCATAAAAAAGCAAGAACTGCTACCATAAATTTTACATATGATTTCTCAAGTCCGAGAAAACAGCAGAAAACCTTTTCATCATGGACAAAGCATAGCTAGACTACTGCTTGTATGATACAAGTGATGTATTTTTTGGAAAGGAATTTTTTATGTAACTTTAGTTTCTATCAGGGGTCTTTGTTGGTCATATGCATTTCAGTTTCTTGGCTCTGTTGTAGTATATGACCGTTTTGTCAATAAGGTCATATTGTTGCTCTGGGAATAATATGCAAGTTACCTCTATATCAGAACATGATTACAGTCAGCATCCATAATAAATCAATGTGAAAAACTGTTTCATTCTCAGTTGAAGTGCCATGTAAATCAAGCACGAACAAGAAATAAATGAGTGTAGTGCGAGACTTTTTTTTTGAAAGGAATACGGTAGTGGAAGCCCCTACAGTGATTTGGTTTTTTAAATAATAAGAACTCAAATTCGCGTCCCTGGAGACTTGAACTTGGGCGGCTGGGTTGTACATCCACTTCCCTAATCAAGTGAGCTGGGCTCACTTCTTGTGTAGTGCGAGACTCCATTTCGAGTTTTGATTAGTATAAGAAAGGAGTGAAATGATAGTACTTGTGCAATAACATCTCAACCGAGCAGAGTAACTATTGTTCATACGCTTTTCACGACAAAATCATTAAACTCAGCAGTCAGCACAGTATAAGCATAGCAGCATGTACAGCTGTTGGCTAACCAGTAAAGGAATGGGTAATGACTAGGAATGTCAACAGGCCTGCATGTTGCACGGAATCCCTTTGTTCTGTAGATATTAAAACAGGTAGTTCGGCCGAACATCTTGTATATTAAGTATGAGACAGACATCACGAATCGCAGCTCCACTGTTTGGGTATATAGTAATACTCATCAGGATATACCAAAATCCAAATTCTGCAAGCAAGTCACGACAAATACCAAAAAAAAAAGTACTGCTGGAACTACTCGCGCGACTGGATTGCTGGAACGGGAAAGTTTCCGCACCAATCCTACACCATACAGCCGCTACGGACTACTTCGCGAGCTGATTTATCTCCCAATGGTGCCAAAACGCTTCAGCACTCAAACCCGCGACCTAATTTTACACCGAATCGCCGATTACGGCAAGAGAAAATTCCGTGCATTGGGGACTCACCTCGTCGCAGGATCGGGGCATTTTCGGAACCCTAGCCATGCGAATCAGGTAGCTATCGCAGGCGACTCCGCGCCCCAAGCCCTGAACTCCGGCAGCTTCCGATTCCCCAAGTCTCGATAGGATTCGGGCGCCATTACGGTTGGGGGCCGACTGTTTTGCCCCTTTTGGTGGCGATGGCGAGCAGATGAGCTCTTCGCCTCCCGCCCAAAGACCAAAGTAGTGGCGCCCTAAAAATTGGGCCCAAAGGTAATAAGAAAATCCTGGCAGAAATTGGGCTTGGGCAGACCTATACAGCTGCTGGCCACAGATTGCGTTAGGCAGCTGCGGCCCAGCACGGCTCCTACAGTTTTTTTTTTCGTGTACAAATTTTTATCCACCTATGCACGAACGTTAAAGCAAAACAAATACATCAATTCAAAAAAAAATGCGAAAAAAGACCTTGGAATTAAGAGAAACATCCAACAGTATGCAACACCTCAATAAAAAGGAAAATTACAACGAAATCCTTGAGATGCCCTTCGTCTTCAACCTCCAGACCGTGTCGACGGTGCGTCGCCGCTGCCGCTCCTCCCTGAGACGGTCTGACGTTGTTGGATGCGGACGGGAAGTCGCTGAACGGGTCAAGAAGACCACATCCATTCCAGAGACAAGGAAGAAGGAATAACCGCCGATGAAACTCCATGACGATCCGAAGATCCCCAAACCAAAAAAGATCTTCGAGAAACACACCACTCCCACAAGGTTCTCGATGTCACCGACGGGATGGAGCTGAAACCAGGGATACTTTATTGAAGAAGACGCCGCCGCCACTATCTAAGCGTCGCTCCTCCAAACCTTCACCCTAAATCCAGGAAAAACGGAACCCTCCCGCCGACGGAGGCCAAATCCATCCCTCCTCCATGGCCCGAAGGCCACAGATTTGGGGCAGACCGGCGGCGCCGACGGGAGACGGCTGGTAACCGTGAGCGCCTCCTGATCGGCCATCGCGTGGATGGTTGCCGAAGCATTTTCTCAAATTCAAGTTTGAAGTATCTCAGCTATCATCTTATGAGTTGCAACCAAGCATCTGTTTGCTAGTACAATACACTAGGCTGTGGAGTTTTTTAAAGGACATAACCAGAACTTACAAGTTCAAGAAAAAAGTCATTGCAAGCAACCATAGCAAATAATGTTGTCTCTGAAACCTGGCAACTTATGTTGTCCCTGAATCTAAGACAACTGCCAAGTTACCTCACGAAGGTCTGAGAGCTAGAGTGAATGGCCCAAAACACCAAGTCTTGGACATTTGTTGCAATGACCTATAACTTTACGACCTGCTACACCCAAGTATCTGGTTTGCCTACCTGACAAGCGGGGCCAACACATCAGTGCTAGTGTGGTTATTTATGGTCATGTGAGCCCAACCCGTGTAGCAAATGAGCTGTTTACTAGTCTAGCCTAGCTGACATGACAAGCTAGCCCGTGCTTGCAACTGGTCCCAAATGCTCGAGACACACAGGAGGGAGTAGAGGGCGACACGTAGAGAAGGTGGTGCGATGGCGGCAACCAACACGGTGGCGATGTGGTCGCCGCCGATGGATTTAAGTTGACTCTTCCCTTGGCGTCAGGTAAGAAGTTCGCGCTCGCCTCGTAGCCCTCCCACCGTCATGTGCTCGTTTTGGATTGGGGTTGTTAATCCACCGTGCTAGTGTTACTGTATTATTATTATAAAGTAGTTGTGCTAGTGTTATTGTATTATCATCATCCCATCAAAGCTTATTTCACATGGCCATCTTTTTTGCATTGTTTTGCCGTGTGAGATTGGCTGACAAAGCCACAAATCGCCACACAAGTACTGTTGTGCGGGCCCTGCTTGTCAAGTAGACTGGCAAACGAGTTAAATCGGATATTGTGCAACAGTCCAGCATAGAAGTTGCGGTTTTATGAAGAAAAAAATCATAAAGTTATAGCTCCTTCCAACAAAGGACCTAAGACTTGTGTTTTGTACGATTCACTCCCTCGAGCTATGACAGAGAGCCATTTACTCTAGAGATGATTACATGGAGCGGAGTGTTTCATGGTTTTAATTGATTGCTCCCTCCATCCATAAAAAAGATGTCTCAGTTTTGCCTAAATTTGCATGTATTTACATACTAAAAACACATCTATATGCATGCATATTTTCATGGGCGGACCCAAATAGAGCTGAGGTAGGGGGGATAGTGTTTGTTCATATTTAAGACCAAAAAAACTTCAAATTTTTGTAAAGTTTATGTAAGAAATGCATACAGCACACAGAATGGGTTGCAACCTTCGACGAAATTCTTCAGTGCTCAACTGGTTGAATTTACGATCTCTCAACGACAGTTGACACCATGAAAAGCCAGCCCCTGACTCGTACGTTGAGAAAGACAGGGGGATGATTTCTGGACAAGCTGTGGTAAGAGCATCCTCACTCGTCTCCCCGACGAGGCCCTCGATCGACGTTTTTTCCATCCGGACGGCGTAATTCGGCTCAGTCGCGCCCCGGTTCCTCGTTTTCGTCCGGATTTGGGCCTAAATCCATCCGGCGAGCCCACGCCAACCCCGGTCCCCCGGGGATCTATCGGGGAGTCCGGACGAGTGAAAAGCGGGGAAGGGCCCGCTCTGTCGGCGACTGGACACACGAACCCCACCGCCACCTCGCTCAAAATCTCTCCCACCCCTCGTATCTCTCTCGCCGCCGTCACCACCCCGCCGGCTTGTTGCCCAGATTCCGCCGCCCCTCCTCCCCCACCTGCCTATATTCCGCCGTCTTTCGGCGACGGCCCTATCCGGCCGCTCCTCCGCCGGCCTGTTTTCCGACGACGGCCTACTCCTCGTCGTTTGCGGCTCGGGTTGCCTCGACCACGCCCGTCGGGTGTTCGTCCATTTGCCTCGCCGGCCATGGACTCGGACGAAGAGGAGGAGCGAGATGTTCGTCGAGCTTATGCGAGAAGAGATGGCGGCCGCCGCCCAAGACGAGGAGCACATGCTGATCCTCGGTTGCTTATCAAGCCTGTACGCCGGAGTGGCAACTGGTCGACGTGGTGGGTCGGCACCAGGTCGCCGGAAGTGCAAGCCGAGACAGCGAATGGAGGGCTACTGCATGTTGTACGCCGACTACTTCGCCGACTACTTCGCCGACAATCCATTGCACGGTGAGACTGTTTTCAGGCGTCGTTTCAGGATGAGCAGAAAGCTATTTCTGCAAATTGTGTATGCCATCCGAGACTTCATTGCTATGCGCCAGGAGATTCGAGACTCTACAATGCATCAGCAGCTGCAAGATGATCTGGTGAAGCACATATGGACGCTCCAAGGCAACGCCAACGCCGACGTCAACTAGTCTGTCATAATTTGTTTCAAAAATTGTGAAATTGTGTTCTTCATTTGTTTCAGCACTTGTTAAACATTGTACTGATTATCGCCGAATTTGTTTCAGCAATTTTCGGACTCTTGCTCGCCGAACTTGTTAAATTTTATGTCGGATTTGTTTAAAATATGTCAAATGGTCGAGGTTGGGGGTTTCCTGCGGGGGGACGGCTGGAACTTCGGCGCTCCCCAAATTTTCGTTCAATCCGGACGAAAATTTCGCCGGATTTGGATGTGGGAAGCCCCAATAAGTGGGGATGCTCTAACACAATCAGAAGCTGCATAAAACTTCAGGCTGAGCTTCCTGATCGACTGACGTGCTGTACGGACAAGGTAACGCGGCATCCTGACGAAGCCGTACGGATCCCGGAATCATTTTATGGATCGAATGCGTCACGCAGAGTACAGACAGATCAGTGCGATACGACCGGAAGGGACGAGGTCGTACATGTTTTCGCAATTATTTTCGACGTACTAATCGATGATGTATGGTACAGGAGTACAGACCTAGGAGCAATATACGGAACGAGAAGCACCAGCCGTGCAATCATAAAATCGAAATTTCCTGATTGTAAGATTGTATTATGTCTCACAATTGATACAAAACTGTTTGGGATACAAGGGATATAAATAGTAGAGCCAACCGACTAAGCCTAAAATCCTAGCTTGCGTTACAAGTCTAACTTAACCGAAACATATAATCTAACATCCCCCCGCAGTGTCAACGTGGGGTTCAATCACGTTGAGACTGAAACGAATGTCATGAAACGGCTGTGTTGGCAGTCCCTTGGTAAAGATGTCGGCGAACTGCGCTTGTAGTGGGAACATGAAGAACTCGAACTTGGCCCAAAGCAACTTTCTCCCCGACGAAGTGAATATCTATCTCAATATGCTTTGTCCGCCGATGCTTTGAACCGGATTGCTGGACATGTAAACCGCTGAAATATTATCACAATAAACAATAGTGGCCTGCTCGGATGGGACGATGAAGTTCAGCCAACAAGCTGCCGTAGCCAAGCTGTCTCGGCAATTGCATGTGCAACGACTCGATACTCGGCTTCGCGGACGAGCGTGAAACCGTAACCTGTCGCTTAGAAGACCATGAAAGCAAATTGTTACCCATAAAAACACGATATCCGGACGTGGACCGACGAGTGTCGGGGCATCCAGCCCAGTCCGCATCGGAGTATCTTTGTCAAACTGGTAGGTGAAGTGGTGTTTATGTGAAGGCCAAAATCTAATGTTCCTTTTAGATATATAAGAGTGCGTTTCATGTGATTGTAGTGAGGAACTCGTGGATCATGCATATATAGGAAGACTTGTTGGACAGAATAAGATATTTCTGGGCGTGTTAGAGTAAGGTATTGTAGTGCACCCGCAATGCTACGGTAGAGAGTTGGGTCCGAGAATGGTTCGCCATCAGCGGAGAGTTTGGCGCTAGTGTCAACAGGTGTACGAGCAGGATGACAGTCAATCATGCCTGCGCGGTTGAGAAGATCTAGAATGTACCGACGTTGGGAAAGAAAAAGACCATTAGAGTCACGTGTAACGATGATGCCAAGAAAATGATGAAGCACACCAAGATCAGTCATAGAGAATTCAGAGTTAAGCGAGTGTAATAATATGATCAAGAAAAGTCTTAGTGGAAGCGAGTGAGAATGATATCATCAACATAAAGAAGAAGATAAGTTGTGTGTGTGGAAGTGTGATAGACAAAAAGAGAGGTGTCGGTGAGAGAGGGAGTGAAACCGATTGTTTGAATGTAAGTTGAAAAACGTTGGAACCAAGCCCTAGGGGCTTGTTTGAGACCATAAAGAGATTTTTGAAGGAGACAAACATGATCGGGAGCGAGAGGAGTCTTCGAAGCCTAAAGGTTGTTGACAATAAACAGTTTCTTGGAGAGCACCATGAAGAAAGGCATTTTTGACATCGAGTTGGTGAATGGGCCAAGAAGAGGAAGTGGCGATGCTAAGAACGGTGCGAATAGTGCTAGGCTTGACAACAGGAGAGAAGGTCTCGTCGTAGTCGATGCCGTGTCTGTCGAGAGAAACCACGACAAACCCAGCGAGCCTTGTAGCGAGAGAGAGTTCCGTCGGAGAGAAATTTTTGGCGGAAAACCCATTTGCCGGAAACAATATTTGCACCGACAGGGCGAGGAACAAGGCGCCATGTATCATTGTGAATGAGAGCGAGAAAACTCATCACGCATAGCGGCAGCCCAGATTAGGATCGAGAAGAGCACTTTTGTAGGTTTTAGGGATGGGGGAGATCGGAGAAGTGGTGGCATGAAGATTGAGACGCGGCCCTTTTGGAACGTGAAATCCCGTTTTGGCCCGAGTGCGCATTGGGTGATCATTTGTGGGAGCTTGGGTAGGAACAGCATGGGGTGGTAGAGGTGGAGTGGGATGAACAACGACGTCAGGCGCAGCGGATGAGTCAGACGTCGAAGATGGTGGAATAGGGGGAGAAGGAGTGGCAGGGGAGATGGGTGTATCGGGTGGAGGTGCGGACTCGGCAGAGGAAGCAGCCGACCCGCTGTCCGCGGCGGTGGAGTCGGCTGAAGGGTGCTGCCGCGGCGAGCGAGGAGGGCACTTGGGGTGGCGGTAGGAGCGGTGTAGTGGTGAGGAAACCTAGCGGGGTGAGCTATGGGATGATGTAGGGTAGGCGATGGGTCAATGGGAGTTTGGGAGGGTGTCCGTGTGGAGAAAGGGAAGATATGCTCGGAAAAAGTAACGTGTCGAGAGATGTGGACGCGGCCAGAGACGAGATCCAGACAGCGATAACCCTTGTGTTCATCAGAGTATCCTAGAAAGACACAGGGAATGGAGCGAGGTGATAGTTTGTTGGTGGAGATGGCGGCGGTGTTTGGAAAACAAAGACAGCCAAAGACGCGAAGTTCGAGTAGTTGGGATGACTAAGGTAAAGAGAGTAGAATGGTGTAGAGTTTGTATTGGACTTGTGAGGCCGGATGTTAAGTAAGTAGGTGGCTGTGCGTAAGGCTTCGGCCCAGAATTTTGGTGGCATTGATGAGTGGATTAAAAGGGTGCGAATGATGTTGTTTATTGTGCGAAGCGAGCGTTCTGCCTTGCCGTTTTGAGGTGAAGTGTATGGGCATGAAAATCGGAGAAGAATGCCATGTTGAAGAAAGAAGTTTCGGTTTTGAAAGTTATCAAATTCTTTGCCGTTGTCACATTGGATAAATTTAATGGGAAGAAAGAAGTGTGTGGCGACATATTTTTGAAAGTTTAGGAAAATAGTGTGTACGTCTGATTTGTTGCGTAAAGGAAAAGTCCAGACAAAGTGTGTGAAATCGTCTAGAACGACTAGATAATATTTAAAGCCAGAGACACTAGTATGGGGAGATGTCCATAAATCGCGGTGCAAAAGTTCAAAAGGAAAGGTACTAACGGTAGTAGAGGAACTAAAGGGCAAGCGAACATGTTTTCCTTGCTGACAAGAGGGACACATGGAGGTATTATGACTATCCTTATTACAATTTATTGAAAATTCGCTAAGTATAGAAGACAAGGTAGCGTTGTGGGGGTGGCCGAGACGGTGATGCCAGAGGTCGACGGACGCCGCCATGGAGGTGGGTGGGTCGTGGGTGGCGG